>NW_027187341.1:10110748-10178003 GCF_028583685.1 Petaurus breviceps papuanus | reverse complement strand
TTTCTTTCTTTCTTTCTTTCTTTCTTTCTTTCTTTCTTTCTTTCTTTCTTTCTTTCTTTCTTTCTTTCTTTCTTCCTTCCTTCCTTCCTTCCTTCCTTCCTTCCTTCCTTCCTTCCATTTCTGGCAACACAGTTGTTAAACAGTTACCAGCACACTCCTGCCTGTATACCTTATTTCTTACATAACTATTTGCACATAGTAAGCTCCTTGAATTATGCGACTGGTTTTGTCTTTTTTTCTCTCTCCAGTGCTTAGCACAATGTCTGGCACATTAGTAAGTGTATAATAAGTTTTACATAACTTGATTAATAAACTAAATGTTTCTGTTATGCTTTTAAAGAAGAGGTGTCTTCTGGCTCTAGATATCTTAGGATCCATAATTTCACCTTAGAAGGATACCATCTTCCACAAGGTCACTCCAAACTTCTCCACAAACTGGTATTTCCTGAGATGTGGACAAAGAAAGTGGTCTCTTGGAAATTATTAACTTGTAATTAGCTCCTTCAGGTTTGCTTATTTGGTCATTCAGATACCTTTTCCTGAAGTCTGGACATAAAACTTAGTAGAACCTGTCACAACATGCTGACATAACTTTTGGGAACAGAAAACCCTTTATTCCAATGGCAAAAACATTATTTTCTAAATCAATAATTTAGCATCTCTGCTCTTGTATGTATCTCATAAAATTCTTTGTTTTTTTTCATTACAAAGTTGTTACATGCTAGTATTATTAATTTTACACACCCTTAAATACTAATCCTTTATTTTCCTTAAAAACCCCAATAAATTTGCTATTCTTAACTCTTTATTAATATTAAATTTAGGTTTATATGTTAATATTTTACTATTATTCACTTTTTAGAATTTGCTTGTATTCTTCCTTTCTTGTAATGTAATTCCTTCATGTAATGAATTATTCGTCTACTTGTAATTAATTATTAGTCTATTAAAAAGATTTGAGTTTAATAAATGCTAGGCTGAGTTTAATTTAATTCATATTTTTATTATTGGTCAAAAGCAAAAGAATGAATGCATATGGCTATGCTGTGTTATTCATAATTCATTTTTTATAAATGCTGATGTCATTCTATCAATTATTGGCACTCATTCCCTTATTATTTTTAACCCACTGCCAAATTATTTTTAATGCAGCACGCATGTAGAATAATATATTTTATGCTTTCCTTAAAAAAAAGTCATGCGTAAAAATTGTTACTGTAGCTGTTGAAGGTTATTCCTCACCTATTAAGAGGAAAAGAAAAATCAAATAAATTTTTATCAGTTATCAAGAAAAAGGAACTGATAATGTCCTTTTGCAAGCTTGCTTACATATAATGAACATGAAACATTTAATTAGATCTTGGGTTGAAAATATCTTTTCCCCCTTATTTGGTAGCTTTACTACTGCTGGTATTTTTGTCTTGAAAAGTTAAAAAAAAAGAAAATGTCAAAATTAATAAGGCAGTCATGAAGTGGGCAGATTTATTATCTTTGAGGGGACTGAACAATCTTCAGTAATAGTAGCTAATTGGTACACCCTTCACTTAGGAAAAGGATCATCAAGCATTGTTTCAG
The DNA here is from genome assembly GCF_028583685.1 of Petaurus breviceps papuanus. Taxonomy (NCBI): domain Eukaryota; kingdom Metazoa; phylum Chordata; class Mammalia; order Diprotodontia; family Petauridae; genus Petaurus; species Petaurus breviceps. Next base: position 10,176,428 of record NW_027187341.1, on the reverse strand, counting down.
TCTTTGAATGTTAAGCTTTCTATAAACAGCAAAGTTGGTGGAGATTTAAATATAATGTAAGGAAAAAGTAAATTACTCTGTACTTACCCTGTTTCTAACATCTCTACTTATCATTAGGTTGATCATAGAATGATTTTTTTTTTGGCAACTTATCTCATTGGAGGAGAAGGCTCTCACCAACAAAATGACAGATGTTTAAAGCATAGAATTAAAATCTGGTACCCAGATACTACTTCTTGAAGACAGGTACTGTCCTTTGTTTCTTTTTTATATCTTTAGCCCTTAGCACAGTGACTGGCACATAGTAAATCCTTAATAAATGTTGATTGATTGGTTGAAAAACTACTTAATGATCACAGTTTCCTAAAAAGAAGATGACTGAAAACTTTGGTATTCTCATTCAGGTCATTTTTGACATCCCAAGAAATTCCTTGCCAGGGCATATCTATTTGGTGAGTATGGAATTATTGTTAGAGGAGATTCTGATGGGCACTTAAGTTTCTATTTTGTCCAGACAATTTATTGTCTCCCCTCTCCCTTCCTGAAGAGCTTATTCAAACAATGTTTGACTCGAGTGATTAATTTCGATTTCCTTACTTTATGGATCTTAATGAGATGCATAGATCAAGAAAATAATTCTTGTAGAAATATTTTTTTAAGTTTAATTTGATCAAAGGGAGATACATTGGCATGAAATTCTATTTTAAAAGCCCATTTTCTTATTTTTTTCTTCTTTTGGGGGGAATACAACAACTTTATTGAAAGAAAAATTCAGTGAAATTACTCAAAAGCTTGAAAAAACTTTAGGTAATTTAGACACCTCCCCTCAAGCACAGGATCAAGTGCAGGGTGGATTCTTCCTGGATGTTGTAATCAGGCAGGATACAACCATCTTCCAGCTGCTTTCCAGCAAAGATCAATCTCTGCTGGTCTGGGGGGATGCCTTCTTTATCCTGGACCTTTGCCTTGATATTTTCAATGGTGTCACTGGGCTCCATTTCAAGGGTGATGGTCTTGTCAGTTAAGGTCTTCACAAAGATCTGCATTGTCAAGCGGTGGCAACACACACACTGAACAACAGCGTCAACTCCTGTCCGAGGCAGATCTTACAAGCCCATTTTCACTACCAAAGTTTTGAGTTGGATAAAATGTACTAATTTACTAATTTCACACAATTATTTCCTTTTGGATGCAAACACACATGATAGTAGTGATAGGAGAAATACTGGGTGAATCAGCATTACGCTTGTTAGAAGTCTTTGAAGAGCCTTCATCTTTTACATGGTCTTCTGGTCAGAACTTGGATTCTGTGATTTCATCAGTTTGGGCCATTCTTTTGGAGGGGATTCCTTCTGTCAATGCTTATCACCAATTGCTCTAAAATTCAGTCTGAAAGTTGATTTTAAGTGACTTGCAAGGGCCATGCAAGCAGTATGTTTCAGAGGCAAAACCTGAACCCAGGGATTTCTTACAAGCTAGCTTTCTATCTCTCATACCATGGTATCTCTTATTATTCCTATGATCTTTGGATTCTTGAGGCTTAGAATGGGCCTATTGGTTTAAAACAATTAGACATTGGTCTAGTTTAAATTGGTCATCTTATCAGTTATGTGATAATGAAGATAGATACTGGGGTTCTAAAAAATTACTCTGTCAGTCCTCTGTTACAAAGTAAATAAGATGGAAATAATTGCTTACTTTCCTGAAGTGGAATAGCTTAACCCTGAAAGTCCCCTCTAATGTTCAGGTCCATGATTCTTGAATATTTGATTGCAGTGACTAGGATCAATAATGAAGATGACCTATGTGATTATGCTGATCATGTCACTTGCTCAGTCTATTTCTTATAGAAAGTCCTTAGGTTCCCCTTTCTTAAAAATGCATAATTTATTCTACAGTATATCTATGATCTCATCAAAGAAGGTACTCCTAATTAAGCAGTTACCAAACATTTATTAAACATATAATAAATAATTACTTAATTAACCAATAATATATAATAAATAATAATTTATTATTATTTTGTGTCAGGCACCATATAAAGTGCTGAGGCAGATTGTAATCCATCAATACAAATTGATTTCTTGTGACCATTGGACTGTTGTCCATGCCTTCCCCTAAATACACACACAAAAAGGGTTACACTCAATAAGCCTGGAGCTTTCCTCATATTCTCATGACATTATATTGCTGTCAATGGAACACACCAGCAATCCATCTGTTATCACTCATTCTTGCTATGTGACTGGCTGATTTTTTTAATAGCCATATGTATCTCTGATAACTTTCTTTACCTTTAAAGGTTTTTGTTTAATTCCTCAATTGTAATTCCTGTTGCTTGTTTTTATCCACCATCTATTTTTCTATCGTCTCCTTAGGTAATCCTCAACTTTAATTTCCCCAGAGACTGTTGTTTTTCATGAGTCACAGACATATGACATCAGTGGAAGAATTTTGATGTTAAAGACATAAGCCTTTGATTCAGTTTCTTAAAGGCAATCCAGTTTGTTCCTCTCCTCCTGCTCCAGTTTAGGCCTAGCTTTTTTATTCATTTGCTATTCCCGTCCAAGATATGTGCATTGTAACAGTGGCAAAGAATTGGAAGCTAAGGTGATATGCATCATTTAGGGGATGATTGACCAAATTATGAAAGTAATTATTAAGTTGTAAGAAATGATAAAATGGGAGCCAGATAAACCTGGAAAGACATATTGGAATGATGCAGAATGAAGTGAGCTGAAACCAGAGAACAATTTATACAATAATATTGATATCACAAAGGCAAAAAACTAAGAAAGACTTTATTTTTTATATTAAATTTCATTTTTAATCAACAAAAAACCTGCTTTTTCTCCTTCCTTCCCTCTTTCCTCTTCTCCTCCCCTAAGCTCCGCTAAATAAAGAAAAGGAAAACAAGCCCTCTGTAACAAACATGTACAGTCAAGAAAACAAATTGCCCTATTGGTCACGTCCAGAAAAATGTGTTTCAATCTGCACCTAAGATGAAAACTCTGATAATAACCAACCAAAATTCTAGAGGACCAATAATCTCCTGAAAGTCAGATGATGAATTTAAGTTACAGGATGAGAGACCTATTTTCAGACCTGAAAATGTGAGGAACAGTTTTGATTGACTCTACAAGTATGATAAAATAATTTTTTTCTTTTAATTGTTTTTTTTTTGGGAAAAGAGTGAGTTGGGGAAAGGAGGGCTAATAATAGGGGTGCCAAAAAAATCAAGAAGGGAGAAGTCTTTGAAGCATTAAAAGATGCACCACAGAACAAAAAAAGGTCAATAGGAAACACTAATAAACAGGACAGTTTTGAAAATAACATGTTGAATTTTTCATATACTTGGAGAGAGAAATGAGCTATCTGTAATGGAGATTTGTAGTAGCCTGTGCAATCTTTTTCTGTTCTGATTTGTATATGGAAATGATTATTTTGGTTGGTGTTTGTTAAATTCAAAATGAAAAAGAGAGATAAAAAGTTATAGACAGTGAAGTTTCCATGGGTTGTCCATTCAACTGAATCTCATTGTCTGGCTAATTGACATTCTTCATCCACTTGTTTTTCAAGTGTGGAAAACTAAGAAAACAAATGAGGGATTATGGATTTTCTTTAGAATGTTTCTGTGGTATTCCAGGGTATGATGCAAGCAATACAATATCATTCTCAAAAAAAAAAGTAGCTAGATTCCATATAGGGAATCCCCTTTCAATTGGACTCCATGTTGGACATTTCCCCCCTGAAAACATAAATATTTGGGGAAGTATACTTCTCTCAATTTTATGACTCAGTCTTGTTTATGATTAGAAGGTCCTTGAACAAAATTATTTATTATAACTTTAAAGTTACAACATCAAATAAATAGTGTAACCTTCTATTTGACAAGTGTAAAGATTTAAGTTTTGGGGATAAGGTTTTGTTATTTGGTAAAAAATTGTCAGGAAAACTGGAAAGCAGTCAAGTTCTCATGTGGGTTTGATATAACATTTTTTTTTCCACTAAATCAAAGACCTTTTCACTGCATTGATAAAAAATATAGTGATATATTGTATTCTTTACATCTTTTTGTTAATTTGGTGAAAATTGAGATGCTACCTTGTTAGGGGTGGGGATTCCATACCTATGATTTTATTGACATAAGGAACTACAGAGGAAGAAATTTCCTCAGTCAATGCATATTGCAACTGTTCTGCAACTTATGGTGTACTTTAAGGTTAAGTGACTTGTCCATCATCACATATCCAACATGTCTCAGAGGCAGAACTTGAAACTAATCCTGACTCTAAGACTGGCTTATTATCCACTATACCACACTGCTTCTCATTAAGTCTATTGTGAAATAAAGATTTGTGAAGACCTCTTTTTCGTTCACATACTTTAATCAGGAATTCCTTCAATACATGTATGTATACATATATGCATGTATATTGCATGTGCATGTGTATATGTGCACATTCATATGTGTATATGCATGCATATGTTAACTGTGTGATATATACACATAATATACATATATTTACGTATGTGTATATTTATAGCTAGGATAGTAGATATATGGCTCAGTAGTTATTGACATTCTTTTGGCTGCCTCTCTTCCTTTTTTTGGAAGATAAAGTAGAGACTTTTTTCCCATGCATTTGTTATTTTCTCCTGAGAATGAAATGACAATCCATGTAAAATTAGTTCCTTTCAAAAAGTTTGAATTTCTTGGAAACAAGTACGTTCTCTAGTTGAATACATAGGATGAAGCCCATGACTTTAGATAATTGTTGAATCCCTTAGAAAGTTTCTGAAACATAGTTTCATGACATCCTTGCATGAACTAGACAAGGATGACAGAAGATGATTCTAAAAAAGGCATCTGTTAAAATTGTAAGGCAACATTAAATAAGAACCTTTAATAAAGCATGGCTATTCTTGATACCAATTAATGAATACATTTTGAAAGAGAATAAAAATCCTGTGATAAGTCAGTTTACATCTTTGTTCAAAACTTTAATATATTTTGTGAAACACATTCTGTTCTTTGAAAAGATACTGGCCCTTTAAGGAAGTAGTTTTGAAGAAAACTTTCTGACTGTCCTAAGCCCCCATCTCAAGTTGTTTGCTAGTAGCAACAGCCTGTCAGAGAAATAAATACATCAAGTTACAGTTAGATTCAGCTGATGGGAGGGTGTGTGCAAATAGTAAAGTGGTAAAGTCTCCTGACTATGGAAGAAGAGGCCACGAGGAGTGATATGCTTCAAGCAAAAACTACACCATATTGCTTTTCCCCTCTGTTTTTTTTTTTCTGGCTGTAGAGGAAATAAGCAGAAGCTCTGAGAGGAGGGGAAAAGGGGAAAAGGTAAACTAACATCTGCCTTATCTGTGATTAGATTGATCAGCTTCACATCCTGGATAGGGTGACTAGACTAACTCATGGCAGAAATAGAGAACAGTTTGCTACTGAAAGCTGCAGCTGCCATGATGGGCTTTTAACTCTAAGCTAAGATCACCAGGAATCATGATGGCAGTGGTGGTAGTAGTGGTGATTTTTATTATTACAAAAGATGGATTATTAAAAGAAAATTTGAAGATTAGAAAGAAAGGTACAAAATTATTCTCACAAATATATCTTTTTAATGTTGTAAAATAATGATCTACTTTATGGCTTAAAGTTATTTAGCTGTTTTGACAAAGATGATTTTGATCATATAATTTGCTGGAAAGCAAGCAAATGTCTTAAATAAACACAATTACTTGGTGAACTTTTGCCATTTTTTGTCTATCTGTAAATTACAGGTTCTAGCTTTATCCTTTTTAGATGAATAAAAGGTTGGCGAAATTTACCTAGGTTGATGGAATTATGACTAGGAAGTAACAAGTGATAGAGATAGAGGTGGAAGCAGGTTGCCATTTAACTACTCACACGTAAGAATAAAACTCAGTCTCACTGAAAATTTATTATTATTATTATTATTTTTGCTTTTTGGAGGGCAATTGGGGTTAAGTGTCTTGCCCAAGGTCACGCGGCTAGTTTTTGTATTAAGTGTCTGAGGCCGGATTTGAACTCATGTATTCCTGACTCCAGGGCTGGTGCTCTATTCACTGTGCCACCTAGCCACCTCTCACTGAAAGTTTAAAGGTAGGGTAAAAACTTGGATAAACTAAAGAACTATTTTCAGAATAAAATTAAAAGGTGAGTGATTTTTAAATAAAACGTTTTTTTTTTAATCATTGTAAAGTTCAAGGTTATCTTCATGATACACCCCAGACACAATTTAGTATAATGAAGCTTACCACTCAAGAATTTGGGAAAACCTTGGAAATCAATATTCTTCTAAATTCAGAGATATAATACTGTTTTAAGAATAATCTGAATTTGCACAACTTAGAATTTCCCCCAAGGGGGAATATATGATTTCTGGGTGTGGGCTATGCAGGGAACAAATATTTGATTGACCATTAATTACTCTCTATGAATAGGTGTTTTCACTGCATAACTTCTACTAAGATTTGTCTCTATTCTGAGTTTGTACTACACTTAAAATTGCATATTTGGTTCAGAATGCAGTTATAATAGAGCCTGATATAGCATGGTATATTAGACAGAAAAATGAACAAGGAATCTGGATACCTGGGTATTCTCTCTGTCATTCATTAGCAATACTATGTGGTTTGGTGCAGATAAGATCTTGGTACTTTAAAATAAAAAGCAAAACAAAGCTTAGAATTTATTTAATTCATTATCTTCATTTAGAGATGAAGATATTGAGGCCCAGAGAAGTCAGATAACTTGTTTAAGGTCACACAAATAACGATTTGAACAGATAAGATTTGAGCTTATGGCTTTTGACTCCAATGTTTATACTAGCCTTGTTGCCACTCACCTATCTGATCTTAGTTTCCTAAACTAAAAAAAAAAAATTTAAAAAATATAATAGTTGTGCCTGACTTAATTTTCTCACAGGCAGACCCCACCTGAACAAGATCAGGTCAAGTGGCATTTTCTCTCAGTCTTAAATTAATTTATTTCTTTTAAATTCTGGAAGCTTTTTTGTCTTTATATTATAGTTTTTTTAACTTTCTCTTCTTAGGATTGAACTCTCTCTTTTGACAATTTTGACAATTAAGGAGAAATATTCATTTGTATTAGACCATATTCAGTCTGAACAGTCCTTGAGACCTTTCATTTCTCCTGAGTTGGGGATGGTAGTGATGGTGGTAGTGGGTTATCTGCTTTCTGGGACCTTAATTGGTCATTGTTTTTATTATTATTATTATTATTCACTCAGAGTTCAATGGCCATTTGGGGATCTTTTCATTTTGATTGTTATAGAGGACTATATATAGTCACCTGGGTCCTGCTTATTTTGTTCTGCATCAGTTTGTAGAGATCTCCCTATGTGTTTCTTACATTTGTCATGTGATAAATAGTAAAATTCTGTCATTCATATGCTACAGTTTTTTCACAGCTCCTCCTCAATTGATGGTACCTACTTTGTTTAATTTTTTAATAATACAGGAAAATACTATCAATAAATACATACATAGTCACACATTAATACTACATAGAGGATGGACCTTTGCTTATGTCTGACTTCTTTGACATAAATGGGCAATAAGATATGTATGCTTTAGTAATTTTCCTTACATAATTCCAAACTGATATTTAATTTGCAGCTTCCACAATAATATAATAGCATCCCTGCCTATCCCGTAACTCCTCCAAAATGGAATATTCATAGATTTTATCATATTTGCTGGTTTGAATGTTATATAGTGAAATCATAGAATTTCTTTACTTTGTGTGTCTCTTGTTGATCATTTATCTATTGAGTAATGATTCTTAATATTACATATATGTATTAATTACATATGAAAATCGAGTATCAAAATTTTATTGCTAGTATCTGATACAATTTTTTCTAGTTGAATGTTTTTCTTCTATTTCTGTGATTTAATTTATTCATGCAAGAATTTTATATGCTCCAGCTTCTCTATTTTGTTTTTTGTGATGTCCTCTGACCCTAGTTAAGAATTTTCTCCCCAAAATAGTTGCCTGATCACATTCTTATCTTTTTATTCTTTATCCTATGACCTTGTCAAATCAAATCACATATCCATTTTGAGCTAACTGTGGCGTATGGATTAATTTATTGATCCAAATCTAATTTCTGTGAAGGTTTTCAGTAGTTCATGTGTAAAAATTAGCTCCTTTCCCAGTAATTTCTGTTCTTTGTTTTGTTTGTTTTGCCATTGCCAAATAGTTTTGATGTCTCATGCTTTAAAAATATAGTCTGAGGTCTGGTAATTCTATGTCCCCTTCATTCTTACTTTTTCTCATAATTTCCCTTGAGATTCTAAGCCTTTTACTCTTCTTAAAGAATTTTCTTCTTATTTCAATTAGATTTTTAATGTATCCTTTCAGTAATTTGATAAGTATATAACCATGTCTGTAAATGAATTAACGTAGTATTGTCCTTTTGTATTTGTATGGCTCAACCAAGAACAGTGACTGTCTATACAATTATGTGTCTCACTATTTCTATAAAGAGTATTTTGTAGTTTGTATTTTATAATTGAATTTATATAAATTTTGTCTTTGTGTTAATAAATAACAGATATTTAAGCATTTTGCTGACATTTTTGAATGCAATTCCTTGTATTATCCCTTCCACAAGGTGTTTGTTAACATTATGTAGAAATACTGATTTTTTGGCAGATTTATTTTGCATCATTCTACTTTTCTTAACCTATTCATCACCTCAATTCCTTCCTTAATTCCCTGGTGTTGCATAAATACATAATAACATCTGCAAATAAGGATATTTTGTCTCTTCTTTGTTGATGTTTATATCTTTAATTTTGTTATAATTGCTATTACTAGTATTTCTAGAAGAGCAGTTAAACTTGCTGCATGACTGTTTATACCGGGAAAGTTTCATGTCCTTCTCCATTGCCAATAACATTAGTTCTAGGTTTTAAATATGTACTTTAGGGGTGGCCAGGTGGCGCAGTGAGTAAGAGCACCGGCCCCAGTGTCAGGATGACCTGGGGATCGAATCCAGGCTCAGATACGGAGCACCACATCCAGAAATAACTGGCCGTTTAACCTTGAGCAAGTTACTTAACCCCAATGGCTTAAAAAAAAAAATATGTATGTACTTTATAGACTGTGTTGTGAACTGGACCTACTATGTCTATTATTTTTAAAGATTTTTAAAAACATAACTGAAGGCTGTATTTTTTCAAAGGATGTTTCTGTGTCTTTACATTAATCATGTGGTTTCTATATTCATAATTACATTAATTATTTTTCTAATTTTTAACCAATTTTGTAACCCTGGTATAACTCCAACTTGGTTACAATGAATTATTCCCTGGACATATTGTGAAAGTTTCCTATTGAGGATTGTATTTACGATTTTTACATTGATATCTATAAATTAGTTTGGTCACTCGTTCTCTTCCTTTTCTTTGTATCCCCCTGAACAGTGTGTCAGGACCATATCTGTCTCATAAAAGTCTGGAAATACATGCTGTCTCTATTTTGGAGAATATTTTTTTAGAGCATAGACACTAATTTTCTTTAAATGTTTAATCTATCAAACATTTGAAAGGACATATAAATGCATCTGAACCAGTTTTTCTTTCTTTGGTAGGTACTTTATAGATTGAATTGATTGATTTTCCTCAGATTAGGTTGCTTAAGATCTTTATTTCTGCTTTTGTTAGTTTGGGAGTTTTAATAATGTAGATATTTTTCAATTTTCTCTGAATTCTCAATTTTCTTTGCATATATTTGTATGTGGTAGTTTCTGAAAATTCTTTTTATTTCTCTCTTATGTAAATTTACTTTGTTCATTTTTTAAAATAGTGGTAATTTGATTTTCCTTTTTCTTGATTAGTTTAGCTAGGTATTAATCACTTTTGTAAGTCTGAAAAAGTTGTATTTTATATTTCTATCAGTCTTGTTTACAAATATCTCAATTTCTCTAATTTTCAAAAAATTTTTTCTTTGAACTTACTTTAGAGGGTTTTTTTTAATCGTCTAGTTTGTTTTGTTTTATGTTTAGTTCATTGACCCTATGTTTTTCTGTTTTATTAAAAAAAATTTAGGAATGCAAGTTTTCCTCTGGGAACTTACTTAGCTTCATCCCATAAATTTTGGTATGTTTTCTTGTAATTAACATTGCCTTTAAGGCAATTATTTATTGTTTATTTGCTCAATTCTTTGAAAATAATTCTGGATGTCATTACTTAGCTTCTGTCTAATTTGTTCATGTTTTTTTTATTGCTTTCTTGTTTCATCATCCAAAAGGAAACAATTTTTTCTTTTATATTTTTTCATATTTCCTTTATGCTCTAGCACATAGTCAATGTTTGTAAAGGTATTGTATGATACTAAAATATGTGTATTCTTTTATATTGTCATCAGTGATCATCAAAGTTCAGTCAAATTCAAGTCTGTTAACAGTAACACATAGTTTGCTTTTTGCTTATCTTTTCATTGCATTTATCCTTTTCTGAGAAAGGCATATTAAAGTTTCCTTCTGTTACTTTTTAAAACTCTATTTCTTATTTTTATTCCTTATGATAGTTTCTAGTGTTGTGATAGTTTCTCTTTGCAATTAGTTTAGTTTTAATTTTAACAATGTAGTTGTATATGATTTGGAGCACATGCATTTAATGGCCAGTCTTGCTTGCTTAGTATCATCCTTGATTTCTCATTTGCACTCCCCTCATATATCAAATCTGCGATAAAATCTTTTCATTCCTACCTTTGTATGATTTTTCATATCCATCCTCTTCTCTCCACTTAAATGGCAAATAACCTAGTTTAGTCCTTCATCACTTCACATGTAGACTATTTTAATAGCCTTCTAATTGGTTTCCCTGTCTCAAATCTCTCCTCACTTCAATGCAATCTGGTCAGCTGTCCAAGTAATTTTTCCTAAAGCGCAGTTGTGTATCACCTCTCCCCTTGTAAAGTACTTTCAGTAGTTTCATGTTGCCTCCAGGAACAAATGTAAAATCCTCTGTTTTATTTATTTGCTTTTCCAATCTGACCTCTTTTTATTCTTCTAGTCTTCTTATATTTTGCTTCCATATCCTGTGTTTTGAGATTCCACTACACAGGTATTGTTTGTGTTCCTGGAACACAGTACTTCATCTCCCATCTCTATGCCTTTTCACTTGCTATTCCTCATACTTGGAAAGCACTCTCTCATCCCTGCTTACTAGCTTCTTTTAAGAATCATTCATTTTAAGTTCTACCTTTTGTAGGATGACTTTCCCAGTTTTCCTCCTTTTTTCCTTCTTCCCCACAGTTCCTTTTTCTCTGATAATTTCTCTTTGCTACATATTGCATAGGTGCTTGCATTTTTGTCACCCTCGTTAGAATATTGACTCCTTGAGGGCAGAGACTATATTTTTGACTTTCTTTGTATCTGCAGCGCTTAGCACAGCATCTGGCACATAACAAGCCCTTCATAAATATTTCTTGGCTAATTAACTGACTGACTAACTGATGTAGCTGGGAAAAGAGCTGCCTCTCAATTAAACCTGTTTCCAGGATTCCCAAGAATAGATTTACACTTGGATGCATCTCGCTTTCTCTTCCACATGGCAGCCACAGACATTTTAACTATGGATATTAGATGTTTAAAATAACAACCAACAGTGGGACATCAGGGGAGTTATCCTCTTATTCAAAATTCCGATCTAATCTGTTCTTACCTTCCTACTTCTTCACTTTAAACTGTTTTGTTCTGAATACCTTAAGACAAATAACACATTCTAGAAAAGAATCTTTTTTACACAAAAATCTCCTAAATAATTTTTTCCCCTAAGACATAGCCTTAGCAAACAGTTCATGTATCTACTGCAAGTAACTCCCTAAATAGTCTGCTCCAAAGTTTACAGCATCATTCGCTTTTTTATCTAGTTCTGACCTTTGTGAACAAATCAGTCTTCAGTTATCTAAATTGTGAAAATCATTACAAATCACTCTGTGCTTTAACTCCCAGAAAGCTCAATGCAAGATTCAGACTTCTGCTGCAAAATCCATTTCTTCTGGTCATCAGACTTACCACCCACGTCTGGTGGAAATAGAAGACTCAAAGAATAGCTTTAAAAGTTTTGATATCTGTGGTCTGCCTAACACACTTCAACAACCTGAGATGGGGTCAAGGTCAAAGGAATCTGGAACACAAAGAGTAGGAAGTCATGGAGCTGAGAAGTTGTGGTACAAATTTAGCAGTCCATCCTCCCTACTGCTATGAACTACCAGCCCCACATCTACAATGAGCTCTTCAGCTCTCTTACCCATGCAAGAACGACTTTAGCCTATGAAAACTGGATTTGATCCTTTAAAGTCCTGTCTACATTTAAGCCTATGATCCTATTGTTGAGGGAGATGATTGTTGTGCCTTCCTCCAAAGTTTCTGCCTCCTTGGGAAGATAGTGATGGAAGTATCAAATGCCCTTAAGGATGACTGGCTGTGTTATAATTGGAGTGGGCCAGATTGCATGGGCTATAGGCCTTACTTCCCTGTTGTGACCACTCTCTACCATGGATAATGGTTTACAGGAAAACCTCCTGTGGTACAATGATGGCAAATGTTTTTGTGATGCAGAAGTGTGATCCTTGCATCCCAGGTGAGGGTCTCCTTACCTTTTCCCACAATGCCATCTGGCAAAATTTCCATAGCTGACTTTGTAGTGTCTCCCCAAGTTCCTTCCTCTTTTCTTGTCTCAGATACCGCAATTCCTAGGTCTGCTGTGCTCACAGTTATTGTGGGAATCAAATAAGTGCATATGTTTAGAAGTGCTTTGTTAACCATAGTGTTATTAAGGCAAATGCAAAATATATTATCTTATATAACATGTCAGATGCTTTTACCTGCTTTTCAGGTTATCATTTTGGGATTATCTGATATCAGTTCAATGTCTACCTCTGCAATGTGGGGTTAATATTGACTAGTTTTTCGGGTTAGCTGAAAAAAAAAAACCCTCACACTTTAATGATCAAAATGAGCCCTGAAATCAAATCAGCAATTTGCTGCATTGGGAGCAAATGGCCCAGTGAGCCCTGCTCATTATTTTGAATTCTCTCTATGGTTTCCATACAGTTTTCTCTGGAGTGCATTGCTTTCCACTTCACAGAAATCTTCGATGTAAACATGGATCTAAGCAGAGCAAAGCAAAACAAAAGGCCCTATTTGAAAGTGATGTTCTTTTACAGCTTTTAAGCTAGCTGCCTTCCCTGTTTCAACCTTACTGATCCTGGAGGGAACTGAGGACTGGGCAACCTATCAGAAAACAACAAGCATTGAAAAGTTAGGAAAGGATGAATATTATTACCACAGCTGCTTACAGGATGCTTTCCCCCTGGCTAACCATTTCTTTAAATAGAAATTGTGAAAAACCTACTTCTGAAGCCATAGCCTTTTCCTTCATCCCTTCTCCCTAATTTAGAAGATAAATATATATTTATAAGAAAACCTTGCTGTAATCATTTCCACGTGAGACACTAATGGACACCCAACAGTTAGGGCCAACAGTGAAGCCAGAGGTGTAAGCAAATGAAAAACTGACCTGAAATTCCACAAGACCTGGGAAGGCAAATACTGATATTTTATATAACATAATAACTCACATTTATTATAAAATAATAGTATCACAGTTACAGTGAGAAAGGATATTAGAGGACATTGAATCCAACTCCCTCATCTTCCACATGAAAAAAAAACAACACGTCTATTTTCTTACAAGCCACCTTCCTCTCTTTTGAGACCACCACCTCCTCCTCCCCTAGCTTTCCAGTCCTGGGACTATGATCTAATCAATGCTTTTTCTACTTTTGGAAGGGGTATATTCATATACTCCCTTGCTGTTCTCCTCCCCATCCTTACAACTTTCCAAACCAACAAACCAATTCCTGGCAGCCACTTCCCTACATGTACTTTTGTAGACATTTTAAGCTCAACATATTCCAAACTGTACTTGTTGTCTTCCTCCACCAAATCTTTCCTCTTCATAATACCCTTATTATTGTGGAGGATGTCACTGTCTTCCTTGTTATTCATACTCTAAACCTTGGCTCCTCATTCTCATATCCAATCACTTGCCAAGTCTTGTCATTTCTACCTTTGTAATACCTCTCATATATATACATATATATTTATATCTAAATATATATGAATATGTGTGTATGTATATGTGTGTATATATATATACATATATATATATACATATATATATATATATATATATATACATATATATATATACACACACACATACCTACACATCCCCTTATCTCCTCTGACACTGCCACCATCCTTAGGTAAGCTCTCATCACCTCACACCTGGACTATTGCAATAGCCTGCTGGTAAGTCTACCTGCCCCAAGTATCTTCCTACTCCAATTAGTTGTCAAATTGATATTCTTAAAAGATAAGTACTATATCATACCCATTCAATACATTCAATCAACGCGAGTGGTTCTGTCTTACTTCTAGGATCAAATATAAAATCCTCTGTTTGACTTAGAAAGTTCTGCATAACCTAGTCCCTTCCTACGTTTTCAGTCTTCTTATGCCACACACCTTGACTCCCTACTTCCCCCCAAGTGCTATGCAATTCTGTAACACTTGCCTTCATGATGTTTCTTACATACAACACTTCATCTCCCAGCATAGTGTTTCCACTGACTGTCCTCCATGGATGGAACTCTCTACTTCATCTCTGCCTCCTTCCTTCTTTAAGACTCAACAAAGTCCCATCTTCTGCCAGAAACTTTTCCTGATCCGTCTCCCCCCACCAATGCTAGTGCCTTCTTGCTGCTTATTTTCAGTTAATCTTGTGTATCTCTTGTTTGCACATATCCATTTGCATGCTGTCTCATTCATTAGATTGAGTCCCCTCAAAGCAGAGACTGTCTTTTGCCTCTCTTTGTTTCCCTGATAGTTGGCACAGTGCCTGCCGCATAGTGGGTTCTTAATACATGTAATTGACTGACTAACTGATTTGTATTTCCAGCTGCTTAGCATTATTCTTGGCATATAAGAAGGGCCTAATTAATACATATTCATTCATCCATTCCGTTCAGTCATAGGTTAAGTGACTAGTCCAAGGTAACAGGGATAAAAAAATGGAAGAGGCAGAATTCAAACCAAGGTCCTCTCATTCCAAATCTGCCTCCTATGTTGCTTCCATCTGTATTATATCACTGCTGTTGCTCTTCATACTTGAAGAAGACTAAAGTGACACTGTCAGGGTCAATGTACAGTTTATCTAGCTGTGGGTGCTAAGACCAATAGGAGCTCAGAAAACTCTATCACAGGTTGGGTACAGATAGCCCTTATACATCACTTTCAGGCTTACAAAGCATTTTTCATCACAAAAATCTTGCAAGCTAGGTAGTGCAAATATGATCGCTATAACTCTGTTACAGATTAAGAAATAGACCCAGAGAGGAGAAATAACTTGTTGATGATAATATAGCTACAAACCTTTGAAATCAGGTCATCTGGGTACAAATCCAATACTTTTTCCATGGTGCCACTTTTCTCCTCTGCTAATAGGCATGGACTGGGAAAGAGGAAATTCTGGTGAATTACCTATCCTGATCAATGCTACTGCTAATAGCAGTTTGTATTTCTCTGTCCCTTTATAATTTTACAGTGTTTTCCTCATGACAGTCCAATTAAGTACATGTGTGGTACACATGTGGTTTTTCCCTTTTTTCCAGGTGAGGAAGTTGAGGCTTAAGGAGATGATTATTTGTTCATTATAATATGGTAAGTGATAGAACCAAGATTTGAATCCAGATCCTCTGATTCTGAAATCCTATACTTTTCCTACTACATCAAGCTCTAAGCTACTCCTTTCACCATATAAAAATGAAATGATTTTCAAAGAATTGTATTATATAAAACATAGTCAACACTGCAATTCTACTGAAAATAATTTAATATTTCTTAATTATTTAGAAGGCACTTCAAGATCTTTCATTGCCTCAGCTGGATAATTAAGAATGTTAATTATCATTGTATTTGAAAAACATGGAAATGCCAGTTAATTGAGAAGTCTTAGTTATAGATTGCATGTCAGGTAACAGGGTAAATTTATCCTCTGAATTTCCATGCAAAGAGAACCATGGTATATCTTAATCTTGTTCTATTTCCTAGAGAAAGAAACATTTGTTATTTAAAAAAAAACATGAGAAAGATTAAATTTGTCTTCCGAAATCCAATCCTGAATCAATGTGGAAATCTTCTCTGAGTTGATATGATGACAGCATCATTTGTCTCCCCTATTATGTATATATGTTCCTATATTATGCATATATGTATACATCTCTTGATTATTTGGAACATAATATCTATATTTATATCATTACACTGAATCTCTAAAGCTTATTGATTCTATTTCCACACTATTACATACACCTGTTACCTTAAATCTCCAACTGTTGCTACCATAATATTGTAAGAGCTCCCTCTAACAGATCTCCCCATCCCCAGTTCCTTTTTTGTCCAATTTATTCTATACACTACCTCCAGACTGATATTAATATGTATAACTCATGTTTGAAAACCTTCCCAGGTTTCCCATCTTTTTGTTTAATGGAAAAATCCACACTTAGCTATGGAGATTCAAGGATCTCCATAGTCAGTATTAAAACCTACCTTTTTAATCTTTTTTTTACCCTATTCTCTGTTGTATAATCCAAGCTCCAGTCAAACTAGACTACTTCTTGTGACCTGAGTACACCTGGTTATTTCCCTCTTATTTGCCTTTGTTCATACTATTTGATGTATTTGGTATGTACTTTTCTCCACCTCTATTTGCCTGTTAACATCATATCAATTGCTTCAAGGTCCAGCTCAAAGCACCAATCTACATGAAGCCCTCTGTGATCCTTCTAGCTGTCACTGGTATCTCTCTCCCTCACTTGCTATTGTAGCATTTTGCTGTCTACTTACATAAATCCTCTTCCATAGTACCTTGCATATAGTTGGTATGTTAAATTGTATTGAATGATTCACATTCTAATTTTATTATATAATCATTTGTACTTGCTATCTTACCCATACCAGACAATAAAGTCCCTAAACACACGTTTTACATCTTCTCTGGATGCCTTACATCACCATTCAAAATGCATTACACATGACAGGGTCCTAATGTATCTTTGTTGAAAGAATGAATGATTGAAAGAATGAGTTTTTAAGTATGCTTTTAACACACTTATTTCTTTTAATCATCATGACAACCTGTTGACATCTCAGCTGTTATTATCTCTGTTTCTCAAATGAGGAAACTGAAATTCCCAGAGGGCAGGGGGTTTGTTCTCTCACCAGAGAGTTAGTGAATTGTGTAGGACTAGAATGCAGATTTCCTTCTAGTTCAGTGGTCCACTGCCCTACTTCTCTGCAAGGCCATTGCTTACTCTGTTTATTATTCATTGTGAATTTCATATGGTGGTCTGCTCTGTACTCTCTGTCCAACATGGTCCACAGTGTTCATCATCTTTTGCCGAATAGATGGGGAATGTGAGAATACAAACTAGTTTCAATAAGACTAAAGTGTAAGCTCATGAGGGCAGAAGTTGTGTTATGTTCTGTTTACCTCTCCAGTACCTAGCACAGTATATTGCCCATTCTTGAATAGAAATGAATTAAAAATCAAACACATGGTAATTATGAAGGAAAACCTAGAAGAATAATCATTTTCAAAATCCAACATCAATGTTTTTGTCTTTTCTTTTTGTAGGGCAATTGGAGTTAAATAACTAGCCCAAGGTCACACAGCTAGGTTTGCGTGTGTGTGTGTGTGTGTGTGTGTGTGTTTGTTAAGTGTCTGAGGCCGGTTCCGAACTCAGATTCTCCTGACTCCATGGCCAGCGCTCTTCTCACTGTGCCACATAGCTGCCCCCATCAATGTTTTTTTTAATCTTGCTGCTTGCTGCCATAAATGTGGGTGAGTGGCAAATGGCTATAATCTGTATTCCATACCTGGATTTGGGTATTTTTAGCTGCCTTTAATGAATTAGATTGAAAGTTCCCATTAGTAGAAGTCATTTTTATTCCATTCCTTTGTTCCTGAGTTGGACATAGGGGTACCTTCATTCATATAGATTATAAATTCCTAGAGGGTAGGAATTATGTCTGTCTTATTTGTGTCCTCCACAATACTTAGTAGAATGCCTTGAGCACTATGGGCATACAGTCTCAATTTGTTAAGGCAGAATTAGTTGAGCTGAATGCAATCTCTTGAAAGTGACATAGTAAGCTTGGGATATAGGTATATCTGCCTTCTAGAAAAATGCTTTAGAGGTAGTTCCCAGGGTTTTCACTACAGTATATCAGAGTGCTTTTACTGAGGTCCTGTCAGAATTCTAATACATTTTTTTAACCTGAGGCATGTGTAGGCTTCTCCAGTCCTGTTATTTCTAACAATAATAAGTAGCACAACACTAGACCCCAGACCTGGAGATCCTACTCTGTAAGAAGGAAAGAGATCCCTCAGAACACTTATCCCTGAGGCAGGAGGCTAGCACTGGCAGGGCCACTGGAACAGGGAGGAACAAAGTACAGCCAGGCCAGTTCATGGCTTGCTATTTTAATAGTTATTTTTGCTACTCTGGTGCTAAAGCCCTGGTTGCCCCATCCCAGCTTCATATCTTTGTGTCATATTATGGTTGAGTTTTTACAGTTTCAACATTACAAATTCTGAGTAGAAGTAGCCTGACATTTCAAAGTGTTCCTATTCAACAACCATGTTCCAGTGACTTCCTATTGTAATTCATGGGTTGTTATGTTAAAGATTTTGACAAGAACCAAAAAAATCCCTTGTGAAAATTTGATGCATTTATACATTTTTAAAAAACCCTAAGTGTACTAATTACTTCAGAGATGAGATGTTAAGCAAATCCCCAGGCAGGGAGTATAGTGCCTCTGAATGTGGGTGTTACCATGTCTACCCAATGGAAAGGCAGGTATTTGCCTATGCACAATTACCCTCGGTAATTGTGTCCCCTGTGGAAAACAGGCTTTACACATTCTAGTGAAATAATTGCCCAAGCCAGAAAGCATGTTAGCATCAGTATACTGGCCTGGAATAACTCACAGCAGGGACTAGGCACCAAGCTGCTTCTGAAGCTATGGGACTCTCGTGCAAACATATTGGTTGCCAAACCTGCCACAGGTGTATACTGCATGAACAGGTGCCTAAAAATAAAGCAGGATTATGAGGCAATCCTTCTAGGTTTCAAAATGCACTAGTCCCAAGGCATGTATGTACATCTGTTCTGTGTCTGGTGTTTTACCTTTTTAAAAAAATTTTATGCTTATTAGAGTAAATGTGTATGGATATTGGACACTGATTGAAAACATTGAATTTTGAAGGATTTGTGTCTTCCACAGTTCCTAGAGTTATGACAACAATGCAGTAGGAATGTAAGAGATATTTCTTCATCAATTAGAAGATGTCAGTGTTCAAACAGAAACATTTGTGATTGGTTTAGAAATATATGGCAAACTGTTTACTGCAGGATTAGGTTTGCAGCTGCAAAGAAATCTTCAGAAATGCATATGCATTTCATTTGTTTCACTCTTCCTACCATCACACTATCTTCACACCTTGAGCATTTTAGAGAAAGGGAGAGAAAATCATAGTCATGAACTCTCTCTCAAAGGATTACTATTCAAGGGTTTCCTTTTCACTCTGATTTTTTTTCTTCCTTTCTCAAAAAACCGCAGATCGTAGTAATTGTCCTTACCCCAGTTGAGGTTTGTTGATCTATGTACCTTGTTAAATCCCTCCAAGTCTTCCAATAGGGTGAAGGGAGGTTATTGGGGGAACAAAATAACCAACCAAACCAAAAAACAGCTAAACTTTATTTCCCAAACTTCATTCTCATCTGTCTCTAGAGGTTGAAAGCATCCAGAATCATGCCTTGCTATAAGACTATTTACTAGTGGGAATGCTTACTTATGTGCAGTACTCCAATGGGAATATGGTACAAGATTCCTTTCGAACATATCAAAGAGCACTTCTGGAAGAATCCCTGTGCAGCACCCTCTAAGATGTGCCACACAAATTTACATTTTGCCAACCACATTCATCAGCAACCCCAATTAGATTTTTTAGGTATCAGAAAGAAGAAAAGAAAAGAAAATGAGTTTGGGCTAATTAGTTCTCCACTGAGAAAAAAAAAGAACACAAAGACAGAAATGACAGTATTCTTTGCCTTTTTTTCTCAGCTGGGTGGGTTGATGGCCAAACAAAGTTTTGACTGCAAAGTTTCTCTGATGTCCTGGATGCTTGGGTGCCATGACAGTTTCTTCTATTCAAAGCAGCATTGGAGAAAGTCTCTGAGAAGTGTGAGAAGTGATGAACTTGCCCATCCACTGTACTTTAAAGGAAAACGGGAGGGGGAACCCCGAGCATACATGTTTTCACAAAAGAATAATTTTCTTTTCAGCTAAGAACACATAATGAGCTGCTTTAATTTTAATGAGTTTTAATCCGTCATTGTCCCTTTTTGCACATATGTTTTCCAAATCAGTGTTCCATTGTCTATATATAATACTGGGATGCTTTTCACATATTTTTAAAGAGCTATTTTTTTTAAAAGGACTTCTTTTGTTTTGAAAAACCCTTCTTTGTCCCCTCTCCCCCATGTATTAACTACTCAGAAAAACCCATGCTTGCAATTATCTCTAGGTTTATTCTTTGCCTTCAGCTACATACAGTACTTTAATCAGAAACCTTGGGGTCTTAAAATTATGCTTCCTTGGTGGGCTATGTCTGTGTTGCAATTTGAATTTATTGTGCTGCCTTCAGTTTATTAAGAGGCAGTTTTTATTATGCCTGAAATCAGTAAAAAGAGATAGCATTGGATAACTTTTTTGCTATTTTTAAAGCTCCTTAATATTTCAATGGAAGCTTTATTTATGTCTTTGAGCTATAGCCCTTGGGGTGGTGGTGTAACTTACAAGACAACAGTTATACAATGTTTTCCTTGCTTTTTTTAACCTACGAGACTTACAAAGAAATTATTTTGTTATATTAATATACACTGTTCAGTACATACCTGTCTCATATACTTCTATGAATTACTTTATGCAGTTTGTTGCATTTTTAAAGACAGCAGAAGGAAGAATGATAATGTAACCCAGGCTTCTCAAATCATGTAAAAATTCACGGGATTACTATGTGCCAGCACTATGCAGAGTACTTTACAATTATTATATCATTTGAGCCTCACAAAAAGCCTGAGAGATAGGTTCTTTTATTGTCTCCATTTTACAGATAAGGTTGCTGAGGCAAACAAAAGACTGTGACTTGCTCAGGGTAACATAAGTAGTAAGTGTGTGAGGTTGCATTTGACTTTCAGGTCTTCTTGATGGGAGACCTTGTGCTCTAGTTGCTGTTCTACCTAGTCAAAATAATTTCCTTCCCTCCCTCCCTCCCTCCCTCCCAACCTCCCTCCTTCCTTCCTTCCTTCCTTCCTTCCTTCCTTCTTTCCTTTCTTCCTTCCTTCCTTCCTTCCTTCCTTCCTTCCTTCCTTCCTTCCTTCCTTCCTTCCTTCTTTCCTTCCGTCCTTCCTTCCTTCTTTTTTTTATATGGTAAGGCTGATATTATGAGAAACAAGAGAATCTGCTTTTAATCCAGGATCAATTTCTAACAAAGAAATCCTTGAATGAGTAAGAAGACTATAATTATGGAACTTCTGAAGGCTGATAGGTTGAAAAACAATCCTAGTTCAGAATGGATGGCAAGGGCCTTACACAAACTGCTTAGAAATAGCTATCAGGGAACCCAGAACAAATTCATGTGCTTAGAGACCTACTAGGTTGCTATGTATAGTACATATTCCCCAGGGAAGTGCTGCTGGAAAATGGCATTTACTTGTTGTGTGACTATGGGTAATCAATATTGGGCATGCTGGAGGTCCTGGTACAAACTAGATTGCCTCCATTGTTACAAAACATTGTCACTAGGCAGGACAAATGAAAATATTTTCAACTATATGTGTTAGAGCTAGAAAGGATATTAGTAATAGCCAGTCTGACTATCTCATTTTACAGTAAAGGAAAATTTGACTTAAGAGATATAGAGTCAAGAAGTCACATCAACTAGCAGCAAGTCCTTACTATTTCCATTCATTATGTTAAACACTGGAATACAAATATAATCAGAAAGAAAGACAGCCCCTGCCCTCAAGGAGCTTACAGTCTAAAGGTGAAAGACAACACATAAAAAGAGGCTAAAATGGAAAATGGTGTGACCCTGGGTAAGTCGCCTAACCCTGTTTGTCTCTATGTTCTCATCTGTAAAATGAGCTAGAGAAGGAAATGGCAAAGTACTCTAGTATCTTTGCCAAGAAAACCCCATATGGGCTCATATAGAGTCAGGCATGACTGAAAAACAACTGGACAACAACAAAATGGAAAGGGACAAGGAGGGAGAGATGAAAATACCTGGCTTGAGCAACATTATAGAGAAAGTCAGAGTTAAGAGAGTGCCCTAGACAGGAATGAATACACAGCTGGCCAGGGAACCTGCATTAAAATAGAGGTTCTGGGAGGAAATAGGCAATTAGAGGAAGAGGATTTGGGAGCAGTGGATACTTCAGTGTGTGAAGAATAGGGTTTGAATGAGTTTCCATGAAGAGGTTTCTGGGATGCTGTACAGAAAGTTGGGGAGAGTCAAGAGTGCAGCTTGGAGAGGAAAGAAGGCATCAAGTTAAAACATAACAAGTTAAGAGGTTTGTCCAGAGTTACACAGTTGACCAATACCAGAGTTGAGACACTCACACTCAAGCCTATTGATTTCAAATTATTTCAAATATTGGTTCTTTCTATTACATCAAGTCCAACTATTTTCATAAAATCCACTTATTCTATGGTTTGGGCCCCATTGAAGATTAAGGCAAGTGTATTTCTCAGTTAATAGGGAGAAAGATCTGTATTAATTTTGACTTTCATTCCCATAGGCAATCAGGTTGCTCAGTGGATAGAGCACTGGGTCTAGAATCATGGTTAATAATCATGGAATAATCCCTTTCGGAGAGCTGATCCTCCTGTTGTGAAGATGAGATGATATTTATAAAGCACTTTGCATAGTTCCTGACACATAGTAGATATCTAAAACATGCTTGTTTCTTTTATTTTTTTCCCCCAGAGTTCAAACTTATTGCATACTTTCGCTAGGCTTGGAGTTAGAAGACCTAGGTTTGAGTGTTGGCTCAGACATTTACTTGTTGTGTGACTATGTTGCTTTCCTCTACAAAATGACAGTGCTTGCCCTGTTGTTTTTTTCAGAGAAAATGACTAATTTCTCATGCATAAAGCACATTAAACATGTGCTATTATTATAGACTAATTATTGCAAATAATAGCCAGTGCTCATTGGTCAGAAGATGACGATCCACCATTGAGCTGAGGGACCCCTTCCCTTCCTAATTACCCCTTCTTACTAAGACTGCTGCTTTTATGATCTAGTATGAATAGTCTTTTCTTATTCACTTTTGCTATCCTAGTTAGATGGTCACTACTGGGAAACACATTTACCTAATCCAACCAAAAAAAAAAAAAGGAAATGGTGCCAATAGACTAGAATGGTGAGAGTAGAAGGTACCATGTCTGACTGGCAGAGAAACAGCACCCTGAGGATCAGTGATCAAGTGAATGATTCCTTGGATCCCACAAATCCTCAGGGGTGTCAATCCACATTTGTAGGACTGATCTTTGTTAAAGTATTGATGTGGATGAGGTTCACCTTCTTACCTGAGCCTTCCTTCCCTCCCCTCTCCTCCTCTCCCCTCCTCTTCCTTCTCTTCCCTTCCCTTCCATTTCTTTTCCTCTTTTGCTCCTTACATGGTACTTCTAAAATCATTTTTAGAGACCTTGTGCTATTGTTCTCTCTCTCCCTCCTTCTCCCAATGAACTCTTTTCTCAGGAAATGATTGTACATAAATCATTTATATAGTATGAAGAAAGGCAAGTTGGTGAATTACTACACCCAGAGATATTTACATTTTGAGCTTATCTCTAATTATGATATTAAAGCGTATGGTGCCTAATGGAGATATATTATTTTTCTGTACAGAGGAGACATCTTTCATGTTTTTCATGTTGGTACCCATATGTACAAGCCTGCTTTATTCATATTTGGAATTAGTAGGCACCTATCTTACATATGAATAAAGTCACCCTGCACATATTGGTACCATTCAGGAAGTGATAGTATATTTAAAGTACCTTTAAACCCCAGATAGCATAGGATAAACCCTTAGATAGTCATAGGAGATACAGACCTTACTTTAACACTAGGAATAGTAAGGTTCAAGTTCCATCCCTGACACATATTGTGTGACCCTGGGCAAATCATTTATCCACCCAATGCTCTAGGCAACTCTCTGAGACTGTAAATTGCATAGAAGGTGCCAACCTGCAGTTTTGGAGGGAATTTCCTCACTCTGGAGTTCTCTATCTGATGAAACCAGAGGTCTGCTTCCTATCTCTTTCATTTACAAAGGAAGATGCTTTTTGAGTGCTATGTAGTTACCCCCCCAAAAGAGTCATTTAGATATCTAAATTATTTTTTTAGATTATTTAGTTATTTAGATAAAAGCTAACAAATAGGAAATACAAAATGCAAAACTGCTTCATTATAAATTCATTTGAGCTTCATAACAACCCTATTTTACTACTCCTATGCTCCCCAATATAGAGATGAGGAAAATATTTGTAGAGACTTGAACAGATTATGTGACTTGCCCATGGCCAGAAAGCTAATAAGTGCTAGGGGCAATTTCAGCTTGGGACTGTTGAACTTGGAGCCCACCACTCTATCCATGGCTCCATGTTGCCTCTCATGGGGAGTCTTTGACATATTCTAGTTTTTTGCCTAGTATTGACCTTTTATGAGTATACTGGCCTATTTCCCTTTACAGCAAAATGGGAATTAGACCTTAAGCAGAGCTTCCCATTAATGAGGACAGAAACCAGTTCCCCAAAGAGAATACAGAGCAGGAAGGAAAATGTTTCCTGAATTCATTGTATGCAGATGAAAAGCATATTCACATAAGGGATAGCCGCAATAAAAACCAGATTCTCATTTGTTCTTCTTCTTTCTTGTTTTGCACCTGTTCCTTCTCCCTGTGCAGAAACCCCATGACTCAGAGGAGGGTTCTTCAGGGATAGGAAGCAATATGAGAATCTGACTGTTGAAAAGGATCAAAATCTTAATGAGTCTTAAGAAAACTTATTTACAAGAGAAGAGACATGACATGTGGTTCTTGGGGACCCAGTAAAGGCCTAAGAAGTCTGGAAAAAGAATGAAGTAGCTAAAAGAAGTAAGAATGGCAAGGGGTGTGGGGGGTAGAGGGCTGGAAGAGACCCCACTTCCTTAAAAGATAGCTCAAAGATGCTTGTACCCATATAAAGTTACATAGTGGCAACCACACTGGCATACCCAGGATGGCTGCTAGCACAGATGTGTTTTACTAGGACAGATAACCGTTTAAGGGGTCAACAATCTTTTTTAAAATTACATTCACTACTACTGATCCAGCCTTTCTGGAGAGCAATCTGGAATTATGCCCAAAGGGCTATAAATACTTTCATACCCTTTGACCCAGCAATACCACTCCTAGGGTTATATCCCAAAGAGATCATAGAAATGGGAGAAAGACCCATATGTACAAAAATGTTTATAGCAGCTCTTTTTGTTGTGGCAAAGAATTGCAAATTAAGGGGGTGCCCATCAATTGGGGAATGGCTGAACAAGTTGTGGTATATGCATGTTATGGAATACTATTGCGCTATAAGAAACGGGGAGCAGGCGGTCTTCATATTTACCTGGAGAGGCTTAAAAGAACTGATGCTGAGTGAGAAGAGTAGAACCAGGAGGAATTTGTACACAATTACAGACACAACGTATGTGTGATGACCAACTTTGATAGACTGGACTCTTCTCAACAATGCAGGGATATAAGTCAATCCCAAAAGACGCATGATGGAGAGAAAAACGTGCATCAAGAGAAAGAACTAGAAAGAACTAAATTTATATCCAGGTGGAAGCAAAATACCTGATCTTTTTCATTCTCTTATTTGATTTTATGTCTTCTTTACCATTTTTCATTCCAGCTGGTACAATCCGACCTTATAACCTGACTAATGTATAATGTGAAAGTATTTACAGATCCTATACTTGATAATAAGCCACCATGGGGGGGGGGGGGGGGAGGGGGAAAAAATGTGAAATTCAAGGAATTGTGGAATTGAATCCTGTAAACTAAAAGGAAACAAACAAATTAATAAATTAAAGTTTAATAAAAAAAATAAACTGATTATTAATTACCCCCCCCCAAAAAAGAAAAAAAATTACATTCACTACTTCAGGGGAAAAGTCAGCACCTTGAACTTCAGAGAAAATACAAGCAAAGAAATAATGACCAACAGACAGGGCTTGTACTGCCTGAATCAGCTATACACTTTACATACATCCATGAATGGAGAGGCCCTTTACATCCGAGCTGTCAGGGAGCTCTGAACATATGGCCACTCAGAATCTCAACCAGCTATCCTTCTCATAACCAAGCCCCCAAAGCAAAATACCAACTCAGAGATATACACTTCTCAGAGCCAGAAGGCATTACAACCCTCATGACTCAGTGCCTAATTAGAAATTAGCAAAAGGTGTGAAAGCCTTCCTAAGAGTAAACCTCCCCTAAGCAAACTTCCCTAATGGACTCCATGTGAGGCCTATTAATGGGGGAAGATCTTAAATCCCATTAACATTGCAACTTACTCCCCAGGGAGTTTAACTGATCCTCTAAATACTTTCAGCCAGACGACTTTAGAAGAAAACAAAGTCTGGGTATATATATAAAACCTTTAGCACAAAATATACATTCCTCCCAACACTCTTTCCTTCCCTTTGACATCCTCACTGGCCTAGAATTGTTCTCATGGACCTCTTATCTCAGACACTTACTAGTTGAGTGACTGGAATCAATAACCTCTCTGAGCCCCAATTTCTTCCTCTAGAAAGAGGGGAATAAAAAGAACCCCTACTCCACATGGTTGGTGTGAGGATCAAATGGCACAGTGCATGTAAGGTGGTTTTAGAATTTTTTCACTTTCTTCCATTTTTTTTCTTTTATTTGAGTCTTCTTGTACAAAATGACTAATATGAAAGTGTTTTACATTATTTCACATGTATAACCTGTATCTGATTGCTTACCATCTCAGAAAAGGGGTAAGGAGGGACAGAATTGGAACTCAAAATTTTACATAAAAATGTTAGGAAAAAAAAGAAAATCTTTAGTCTCTCTATTAGCATGAGCTTAATTTTTCTCGATGTTGAAGATACATTTGAGTCCTGGTTTGGATGTTTATCAGCTAACTTGTTAGGCATCTAGTTGCAATAGAGGACAGAGAGTTGGTGCTAAAGTCAAGAAGACCTAGTTCAAATGTTGTCTCAGACACTAGCTGTATGATCCTGGACAAGTCACTTAAATCCATCTCTGAAACCAGAATGACAACAACACCCAGTTTACAGGGTTGTTGTGAGGATTAAATGAGATTGGATATAAAGCACTTTGCAAACCTCAAAGTACTTTATAATTTTAGTTGTTATCATGAACTAATCTTACAGCAGAGTGGTTTCATATTATCGCCAATATTCCTCTGTTGAACCTTTAAGGTTTTTCACAATGTTGTCCCTTCCTACTTTTCCAATCTTCTTACACTTTGTTCCTCTTCTTCCACCGGCCTTCTTGATGTTCCTTACATATGACAATCCATCTCCTGATTGTGCCTTTTCACTGGCTGTCCAGCATGCCTAGAATATTCTCCCTCTTCATCTCAGATTCCCAGCTGAGTTCAAGATTCAGCTCAACCCCAACCTTATATAAAGATCATACTATTTGGGGTTAAAATATAGCCCTCTCTGTGAAAGGGTATAAGGTATATTTGGGTCTGGAGTCCCCATTTGCGTTCAAGGCCAAGGGTGGAGAGAGGGTGGAAATGAAGAGGATGTAATTAGTGATTGTTTCGTAATGATTCATGATTCTATACTGTTATCCTACATCAAATTCACCTTACATCATATAGAAAAGGATTTGTCATTTTGGGATGATCAAGGGATTCTATATAGTAAGTAGGCCTAAACGTGAATGCCCAGGAGAATCTGTACATGGGTTGAAGAGAGACTATTCTAACAAATGTTTCTGGGGGGATATGCTTTTTGTGGCATTTTGTGTTCAAAAGAGAGAATTAGGGATTATTATCAGAATCTACTTTAAGCATACCTAATTTCATCATCTATAATAATACAGTTCATAACTTCTTTAAGAAGCCTATGGGCAGAGTGCCAAATTTAGAGTCAGAGGCCTTGGATTTGAATTCTAGCCCAGCCATTTGATAACTAATTACATGACCTTGGGCAAGTCACAACTTTTCTGGGTGTCATCTGTAAAATGAGAAGGTTGTAAAAGATAGAGTCCTACCAGCTCTCAATCTGTGCTCTTATGATAAGATTTAATGGATAGTCTTTATGAGTTATTGTGGCTGAAAAATTCATCAGCTTCCAAGCAAGCTTTTGATGACAAGTCTTTCAGAACTTTGGCCATTAGAAAACAGATATGCATTCATTCAGTCTCTAGACCCCTATTCAATATCTTTATAGATTGGCAGAACTAGCCAGAGCTTGTATTTGACAGGGGTTGCCCTCAAGAACTCAGTACCATGTCATGGTCAGGCATCAGAGTAGGACTTAAGTGGAAGGTGGATCAATAGATAATAAAACCAAAAGCCTAATATAAAATAATGAAATGCAATAAAGTAGAAATGAGCAATAAAACAAAGACGAATAATTCATTGAGAATGAAAGGAGTCAACTTCTCTTTCCTCGGGTGCTAAATTGGACAAACAATTTAGACAAACACTCAGAGTATGGATGATTTTGGAGATGATTGTTTGGGGTGAAAGGTTCCATTTTTAGAAAACAATTATCACTAGAAAAGGCCTTCATTGGTGGGTTACAAATGAGCATTTAAGAGGGATTTAAATAAAGTGGTCTAGGAAATGAGGTTCTTTTGGAGGAATAATGAGCTTTAAATAAAAAAAATGAGAAAGGAAAAGGAAAGTCAGGTGATTAGTTACCCACCACAGCAGAAAGCTCAAGATAGTAGGATGAAATAAGAGAAGATGCTTCTTATCAGAAATATATTGGAGTACACATTGTAAAGGTGAGCCCAAGAAATGTTTGTGTACTAGAGTGGTACTTTAAGAGGTCAGGATAGAGAAAATGGGAAAGCTATATAGTGTTCAGATGAATGATTATGAAGAAATTTATTGGTGGAAATAAAACCTTAAGCTGCCTGTTTAATGTCAATCTAGTTTACTGTTTTTGGTAATGTAAGCTAAAGATGACAAATTCCAAACAGATGGCAAGAAACAAGTTTTATAGGGAGCAAATCAGAGATGCATGTGGAATGGACATCCTGCAGTGATGGCGCTCAAATTCACTTCCAGGGGAGTTCACAACTCTCCTTGGTGATTTACGAATGACAGTCACAGACAGAAAGCACAAGCTAACAAAGTTTCCTCCTGTTCCTCACAACTAAAGCATTGCCTCAGTCTGTTAGCTTGTTTACCATGATTTGCTGATTGTGTTTGAGGGGAAACACAATAGTCACACTGATAGGAATGCTGTGGCAAAGGCTTTAAAGAAACAGATGCATAGTAACAGTCTACTGGCAAATCTTTTTCCTCTCTCTTCTCTCTCTATTTTGTTTTCTACTTTGTAGAACAATTAGGAGTGCTTGGATCTGTATGTCTGTGAGCACACATCCTCTGCTTGCTAGGTTGCTTTCAAATTGGCATTTGTTTGAGGCTGGATTTCCTTCTCCATCATTCTCATTAAAACTTCATAGGAGAGGGATGGCTAGGTGGCACAGTGAATAGAGCACCGGCCCTGGAGTCAGGAGGACCTGAGTGTAAATCTGGCCCCACACACTAAACACAAAAACTAGCTGTGTGATCTTGGGCAAGTCACTTAACCCCAATTGCTCTCCAAAAAGCAAAAACAAACTTCATAGGAAGCTGGTATGGATGCTGATGAGTTTAGGCTTATTCTTTGAGGGAGTGACCATTTTCCTTATGTTTTCTTTTAATCGTCGTGTTGACATTGCCAGAAGCATTTGGAGTTTTCCCCAAACCTTAATTTATTTGTACTCACATCTTCTTTAGATAGTTTATTATCTGCAGTACCACCACTCAATCAACTATTCTTTCTAGCTAGATACCTTGACATTGTCTTTGACTCTTCCTATACCTTCCCCTCCTGAACCTGATCTGTTATCATCTTATCTCACTAGTTCTGTGTCTCATTGCCCTGTCCATTATTTCCATCCCCACTGCTACCACTCAGGTCCAGGCTTTTATGTCCCCATGTCTAAATTACAGATTCCTAGTTGGTATATTTATACCTAGCTTCTTGCTCTTCCAATTCATCTACCAGACTAATTTTTTCTAAAATCCTTCCCCTTTCATGAATCCATTTTGGTACCTGACTGTCAAAGCTCTTCATAACCTGGTCTCTTATCTTTCCAGGTTTCTTGTACTTTACTCCTCTTCACACCCTCATGTCTAGGAATGCTGGCTTAGAAATCCTCAAGCATGACACCTCATCTCTCATCTCTGTACCTTTGCATTAGCTGTACCTTATTCCTGGGATGCTCTGTTTCTTAGTTTTCCTAGATTTCTTCCAGACTCAGTTCAAATTTCACCTTCCATAGGAGACCTTTCCTCATCTACTCATCTGGTAATGCCTTCTTGTCTCAGATTTCCTTCCTTCTACTCTGTATATTTCTTGTATGTACCTAGTTGCTCACATGCTGTCTTCCCCATTATACTGTGAACTTCTTGATGGTAGGGACCATTTTTCCTTTATTTGTATCCCTAGCACTTAGCTTAGTGCCTGGCAGATAGTAATCACTTAAATAAATGCTTATCAATTGAAAGACTGACCGACTTACTTGATTGACTTTCAAGGCATTCTATAATCTCATCCCACCACACCTAGTCAAACATTTCCTAC
The DNA here is from genome assembly GCF_028583685.1 of Petaurus breviceps papuanus. Lineage (NCBI taxonomy): Eukaryota > Metazoa > Chordata > Mammalia > Diprotodontia > Petauridae > Petaurus > Petaurus breviceps. Next base: position 10,145,306 of record NW_027187341.1, on the reverse strand, counting down.
CATTGCCCAGTGTATACTCTACCTTTTCTTACACTCATATATCTTTTATCAGTCCTAGATATATTATCCTCTTTGCTACCTTTGTGCAGCACTTTTTTGTTGTTCTGTTGTTTCAGTTGTCCCCAGCTCTTCCTGACCCCACTTGTGGTTTTCTTGGCAAAGATACTGGAGTGGTTTGCCATTTCCTTTTCTAGTTTATTTTACAGATGAGGAAACTGAGGAAAACAGGGTGAAGTGATTTGCTCAGGGTCACATAGTTAATGTCTGAGGTCAGATTTGAACTCAGGAAAATTAGTCTTCTTGCCTCCAAGCCTGGTGGTCTGTCCACTCTACCACCTAGCTGACCTGTCCCCTGTCCCCACTTTTTAGTATCCTTTTATCTAAGATCTAGATAAGAATCATAAAGTTTCCACCCAGTTCATTTTTTAAATTTTGTAATATAGTCCTTTATTATCTTACCTCCATTGCCTTCCCTCTTAGTTATTTCTGTTGCTTTGTATATATTTGTTGGCATGTTGTCTCCCTCATTAATCTTTTTGAGAGTGGGGATTATTTTTCCTTGCCTCTTTTTGTATCCCCAGTACTTACAGTGCTTGGACAAAGTAGGCACTTAATAAAGGTTTATTGATTTATAATAAAGCATCACAACATCATACACTTGGGTGTAGCAGTGGGGATGAAAATAATAGACAGGGCAATGAGACACAGAACTAAGGAGATAAGATGATAACAAAGCAGATTCAGGAAGAGAAGGTATAGGAAGTCAAAGACAATATCAAAGTATCTAGCTGGAGAAAATAGTTGATTGAGTGGTGGTACTTCAGATAATAAACTTATCTAAAGAAGATTTGAATACAAATAAATACACTGTATTTGAAATAAATGAAGCAGGCTGGTATAGGATAAGGTGGATTGGGTGTTAGATGTAAAAATTGGAAGATCCGAATTCAAACACTGTTTTTGATATGTGCTAGTTGTGTTAAACCTAGCAAGCCATAAAACATAGTTGAGCCTCAATATTCTTATCTGTAAATTGAAGAGAGGCATGTGTAGACTATGAGCCAAGTATACTAGCATACCCTGGGGCAACATTCCCACTGGCTCTCCCCTTTCTCTTCTTGGAAAGAGCCAATGAGAATAGTTCCCCATAGACTATTATGCCATCAAACTGTTACAGCACACCTGATTTTATTTCAATATGGCTCTGAGGGGAAAAGTCAATGGGAATGTTCCCCCAGGATGTACCAGCACAGCTTGACCCAAGCTGTATGTATACCTGTGGAAACAGATAATGCCTCTGTTATACTTCACAAACTTGTGGTAAAGATCAGGTTAGATAACATATATAAAGTTGCTTGGGAAGTCTAAAGCGCTATTTTGGTATCAGATACTAAGCACAGTGTCTGATCAGCAGCAAGAGGAGAGAGGAGAAAGGAAGAGGTAGGAGGTGGCCATTAAGTTGAATTAGTTAGTAGTCAAGGGCAGCTCTTGTTTGGATTAGGGTATTAGCAAGAATATGTTAATCATATGCTTCACTCACTTGGGTATGAAGGGTTAGATATTCAGAAAAGTCTGAATGTCTGAAATGCACAACACACACATAACTCATACAGGCCTGCATGCATACATACATACATACATATAAATGTGTATTTTGCAAGAGCCTAGCATTTGAACTGGGACTTGAAATATTGAGGAAGAAAAATCACTAGCATTTATAAAGTTTTATGATTTACACAGAACTTTACACGTTTTAGTTCATTTGAACCTCAAAACCATTCTACATGTGTCAGTCATTGTCTCCCTCTTATAGATGAGAGATCTAAGGCTCCAAGGGGTAAAGGACTTTTACTTGGGCTCACACAACCAGTATGTGTCCCAGAGGAGACTGGAGCCCAGATGTCTCCTGCCTTCAGGTGCAGCACACTCTTGGCTATTTTATAGTGTCTCATCAAGAGTTGGAAAGAAGGGGGCATGTTCCAGGAATAAACAAAGGCATAAAATTGGGATAGCAAAGCACTGGATGATGTTTAGGGCTCTCTGTGTCTGGAACACAGAAGAATGTGACATAAAACTGGAAAAGTAGATGGTACAAATAAAAGTAGATGGACAAGAACAGTCTTCCTAGGCAACTGAAGGTTTTCCCAGAAGCCTTTAGGAGCAGAGGCCCTGACTTAGTGACAAGGACTTTGATCTGGAATTTAGCAGCAGGAGCTTCAAAGAACTGAGAATCTCAGTTTTAGATGGAATGAAATTTGTCAATGAACAAGCATTTGTTAATTTACTAAATATCCTTGTTTTAAGCATCAGGGGTATGAAAATAAAAGCAAACTTTGTTCCTGCCCTCAAAGGGCTCGTATTATGGAGAGAGAGAGAGAGAGAGAGAGAGAAAGAGAGAGAGAGAGAGAGAGAGAGAGAGAGAGAGTTCATTACATATGTGATAAGAGATGGAAAACAGTCAGAGTAAAAGGTGCTAGCAGATCAGACAAGGAGGAAGGACCTCCTGTAGATGGTGGCATTTAAGCTGAGTCTTAAAAGAAGTCAGGAATTCTAAGAGGAGAAGATGGGAAGAGAGCTCATTGTAAGCTTGAGGAACAGTCAGGGTAAAGGCATAAGTGTAGGAGATAGAATTTATGTGAGGAGCAGTAAGTAATCTGATATGTCAAGACCTGTAGGATGTGTCAAGTGGAATAACGCCTTGAAAGATAGGAAGGAGTCAGGTTGTGAAGTGCTTTAAATGAGAAAAACGGGAATTTACATTTGATCTTAGTGGTAATAACGAGCCATTGGAGTTTATTGATTGGAGAATGGGGGATATCTATATGTGAGAAATGTGACAAGATCTGGCAACTGATTAGAAGGTAGAATTTAGTGAGGGATTTTAAGGATGAAGGATATTGGGTGCATTTTATAGACAGTAAGGAAGGAAGAAGCAGATAGAAATTTAAAATTAGAGATGGAGGGTGATAGTGGGGACAATCTGATGGAGGAACTTGGAGGGAATGGGATTTGGTTACATATTGGTTAGCCTTGGCAAGCAGAAGGACCACTTTTCCTCAGAGGTTAGAGTGAAGGCGTATGTGGAAGATGATGTCAAAATGATGGAAAGAGAGCAGAAAGGGAAATGAGAGAGAACTTAACACATGTTTTTGGTGAAATATGAGGCAGTGTCTTCATATGTGAGGATAGGGTAGGGATAGAGTAGGATCTTGAAAAGAGAAGAGAAGGTTTGAAGTGGCCACTGTGGTAAGTGATAGAAGGAATCAAGGAATAGCAATAGACTTGTCTGGGTTCCGTAAGAGCCCTGAGGAGATTAGATACCATAAATTTCCCGCAAATCTAGTCAGCACAATTTAGTAATGACCTCCAGTTCGGTTGAACAACATCTGGGTAAGAATGAAGGAGGTGGGTGATAGGAGTGATTCAGGATTAGGGTTTGGGAAGGAATCATCATGATTGATGATAGTACTAAGGAAGAGTTCATTAGAGAATAGAGGATAAGGTAGAGTTAAACTATTTCACCAGGGGCTAGAGATTGTGAAAGGAAGAAAGTATAGTCAGGGCAGGGGGTGATGGTGTGAGATATTATTAAGGAATAGAGGTTTTGGTGAAGATGAGGACTAGGCTTAGTAGGAGCAAGTCATAGGTAGAGATACAAAGATAAAATATTTTGATCTGATAATTTCAGAGTTTATGAGCATGGAAGTGGAACGCTTATGGGTGATGGTAAGATCAAAAGTATCCCTTATTATAGCCATGGTGGGTTGAAGTAATGGGTCATGGAGGCTGAGTAGACTGAAGAACTGGGAAATTTTTTAGGATGTTTGAGGGAATGCTAACACATGTATCTAAGGGAAGGAGCAATTAGTGCTGGAAAAGGTGACCATGGACAGAGGAGAGCTGGGCATCAGAGAATGACAAAAGATGGGATAGTGAAAGAATAGAAATAACATAGTATGAAAGTAGGTTTACTAATCATGGAGCAGGCAGTCTGAAAGATACAGTGGAAAGGTAAGGTCGGTCTAGAGTGGGACATTGCTGGGATAGAGTTGAGGTGGATGGGAGTGACGGAGTTGATGGCTTAATTTGGGAAAGCAGATTTGTTTTTTGGAAATCAGGATTTTAATTTCATCAGGACAGGGAAAGTAACAGGATGGATAAGTGTGTTAAGCATGGAAAAATGAATCAAGCAAGTGTCTATCACTGAGGCACATAGATGAAGGCAGGTGATTAGCGGGTTCCAGATGACACTCAAGCTTTTGGCACAACCCTCAACTGGCCTACATGCCATGCTGCTGCGTCCTACAAGAAATCTGAAAGTTCACCTCATGACAGACATAGATATGTTGTGTGTTCTCTGACAGGAAAATTCTGTGTGAAATGTTGTAACTCCCCTACCTAGCAGAGTGCTCCAAACACAGCAAGCAATTAACAAATGTTTGTGCAATTAGATTCCTTGCTTTTAATCAATAAACATTTATCAAGTTTATACTTTGTGCCTGACACTGTGCCAAGCACTGGGAATACAAAAAGAGGCAAAAGATAGTCCCTGTCCTTAAGAAACTTACCATGGAATGGAGGGTTAGGCATTTTATGAATAGTTATCTCATTTGATTCTCACAACAATCCTGGGAGGTAGGTACTATTGTTATCTTCATTTCATAGTTAAGGAGACTGAGGCAGACAGACAGAAGTTTAAATGATTTGCCTAGGGTCACACAGCTCGTGTCTGAGGTTGGATTTGAACTCAGATTTTCCAAGATCCAGACTCAGTGTTCTCTATCCACTGAGCCATCTGGTTTTGTTAGTGTATAGATTAGTGTTAGTGTATAGATAGTGTAGAGATTATTTCTGGGAGGGAGAAGGGAAGCCCAAGGGAGGTAAGGAGAGGGAGTTGAGAGGAAGAAATGGAGAGAAAGAGGGGAAGGGTCAGAGGTGGGGGAGGGGCATTGTTGAGGTGAGTGTAGGTGTCCTTGTCAAATATTTCACTCATGTCTAATCAGTTATAAATGATTACCATCCAATTATAATTCCCCTTGTATGGTGTTCTGAAATAGTTAAACAGCCTAAGGAATATTACTAATTTATAGTGAGCTATACTCTGATTAGTTATTAAACGAAGAATCTTTCCTGTATGATCTTACAGAAATGAGAAAATTAGTTATGTGTGAGCATAATCCATTCATTATTTTACGTGCTTGAAGACCTCTAGGGAGTGTCACAAGTCTATAGCACAGCCCCAGAGTTTTAGATTTTGCATTTGATTCTCTTCATTTGCTGAAGGATGAGTAAAATTAGATGGTTCCCCATTGACTCTGCATCTGAAGCAGCTCATGTGTGTTGTTTATTTCCCCAGAGAACGAAGATTCTATAATATCCTGCTTTTAGTCACCTCATGCTTCCTTTTATTCTCAAGATTTGCACATATGAGTAGATTAGATGAACCACAGGAGAGAGGAGGAACATGCCTTTGGGAGGACAGAAATACTCCAGTACCTTTTTAGACTCCTTCAAAACATGGTGTTCCCTGTGTGTTGGTGTTCATCTGCTGATTAGTTTTCTGATATAGATACTTCAATAAGGCATGCTGGATTGTGGAGAACATTTTTGAGAATAATGTAGAAGTTACTTTTCCTTCTTCCATTGCTACTCTTTTTCAGTCCATCTGTCACAAACTCTAGGAGAGTAATCTTAATGTAAGGCTAGCCAAATCATATTGCCCCACCTATGAAGAGGTTTTAGTTGCTATCTGATGCATCCGGAGTAAAAGAAATCATAGGACCATCTATCTAGACTTGAATGGGACTTTATGGGTCACCTAAGTCAACCTTCTTAACTTATAGTGTATGAGCCTGAAGCCCAGAGAGCTTAAGTGACTCGCTCAAAGGTCACATAGACTAGTAAGGGAAATAACCTGTATTTGAACTTGGGTCCAGTGACACCAAGTCAGCAAGCCAAGTTCAGCTTTACATGCCACTGTTTCTCTGCTTCCATTTTACCTCTCATAAATACCCTTCAATCTGGAGTTTAAGGCCTTCCATAATCTATTTAGACACACACACACACACATACACACACACACATACATACATACACACACACAGATAGAGGCAGAGCCAGAACCAGAGACCAAGATAGAGATGGGGGAGGGGAGGAGGAAGGAGGGATATTAATTCTGGGAGGAAGAAGGGAAACCCAAGGGAGGGAAGGGAGAGGGAGTTGGGAGGAAGAAACGGAAAGAGGGGAAGGGTCAGAGGGAAAAGAGGGGGAAAGGAGGGAGCAGGGAAAGGAATCTTTGTTAGATGGCATCTAATGTCTTAGTTCAGGGCACCACATTTTAGAAAGGACTTTGATAAGCGAGAGAGAGAGAGAGAGAGAGAGAGAGAGAGAGAGAGAGAGAGAGAGAGAGAGAGAGAGAGAAAAAGATAAAGTGAAGGGGAGAAAGGGAGAAACAGGGGCAACTAGGTAGTACAGTAGATAGAGCACTAGCCTGGGAGTCACAAGGACCTGAGTTCAAATCCCATCTCAGATACTAGCAGTGTAACCCTGGCAAGGCACTTAATATATATATATATATATATATATATATATATACACACACATATATATATATATACACATATATATGTATGTATGTATGGGTGTGTATGAGTGTGAATGTGTATATAGTCTGGGGGAAGAGGAAACTTATGGTGGATGTGAAAACTGTCTTTGATTATTTGTAGAGCCTTCACATGGAAGGGAAAATTGGTGTGTCTTGATTGATCTTAAAAGACAGAATGGAGAGATATTGCAGAGAAGAAAACACAGTGAAGGAATTTCCTCATCCTTCTTGGCCTCCCTCCAGCATTTGTCACTGAAGGCCATTTTCTCATTCTGGAGGATCTCTCCTCTCTTGTTTTATCTACTATTGCTCTGACCACTCTTCAGCCTTCTCTGTTGAGCTTTCCTCCATGTCATGTTCATTACCTAGGGATGTCCTATAAGGTTCTTTGCTGGACCATTTTTTCTTTTCCCTCTAGACTGTATCACCTGGTGATCTCATCACCTTACATGAGCTCAATTATCTCTATGCTGATGATTTCCAAATCTATATATTTAGCTGCAATAGTTCTCCTTAGCTCCAGATGTGTATCTCTGACTGCCTTTTGGACAGCTTCAACTGCTGTCCTGTAGACATAGCAAATTTAACGTGCTTCAAATACAATTCATTATCTTTCTCCTTGGACCATCTACATTTCCAGCTTCCCTCTTACTGGTGAGGGCACAGTAATCCTTCCAGTCAGCCAAGCTCACAACCTCTGATCACGCCTCTATTGCTCATTTTCACTAACTGCACGAATCCAAATCCATTGACAAATCTGATTGGTTCTACATTTAAAACAATATGTCCTCTTCTCTGTACGCATACAGCCACTACCGACTAAGTACAGCCTTTCATTGCTTCTCAATTATATTATTGCAATAGCCTTGTACTTGGTCTTCCCACTTCAAATCTCTCCTTTCTTCAACCCATCCTTCACTCAGTTGCCAAAAGTCACTTTCCTAAAGTGTAGGTCTGACCATATCACTTGCCTTACTCAATAAACTCCAAGTGGCTCTCTGTTGCTGCTTGGTTCAAATACAAAGTTCTTTGGCATTTAAAGCTCTTTGCAACCTGGCCTCTTTTACCTCCCCAGTCATCTTATACTTTACTACTCTCCATATACTCTGTGATCCAGCTGGACTGACCTCAAATGCAACATTCCATCTTGTTCTTTGTACTGTCTTGTCTTTCATGCCTGGAATGCTCTCTTACCTCTGCATCTTAGTTATTTTGGGCTGTTTTTTTAAAGACAGCTCAAAATCTACCTTTAGTAGATGATCTTTCCTGGTCCTTCACCCAGATACTAGTATCTTCCTCTCTCAGAATTCCTTCTACTTACTCTGTAAATCTTGTATGTACCTAATTATTTACAAGATGGCTTCCCCACTAGTCTTTGAAGCTGTGAACTGTGTTTTTATCTTTCTTTGTAGCCCCAGTATTGAGCATATAGTCTGGTATATAACAAGTGCTTAATAAATTGACTGACTTATTTGGAGGTGTCCAAAAATGGATTCCACATGCCCTCCCACTTCCCAACATACACCTTGGAAAGTATTTTGGACATCTGGAACTGAAGGTCTTCAAGCAGGAGGATTCATATCGAGGTAAAGTTTCTCTGAAGGGCCATTGAGATCCTTTCAGCTCTGTGATTTTATGAAGGCTAACTTTATCCAAATGGCACAAATGATCATGGCCTACAAATGGCTACATGGCCATGGGATGTTTCTGTACCTGAGTTTTCCTGTTGGCAAAATGAGAATGTTGAGAACTGAACTCCTTCCTGTTGCCTGGGGCTGATTAAATGATGAGCTAAAAGTAGACTTACCCACTCTGTATTTTGGACAGAATTTCCCCTAGTCCAGGGGTGGGGAACCTGCAACATGGAGGCCACATGTGACCCTTTGACTGAATCCAAACTTCATAGAACAAATCCCCTTAATAAAAGGATCTGTTCTGTAAAATTTGAACTGGGTCAAAAAGCCACACCCAAGGACCTAGAAGGCCACATGTGGTCTGGAGGCTGCAGGTTCCCCATCCCTACTTGTCCCTCTGGTTTGCTCTCCCACACTCCGGCCAGGTGTTCATTGCCACTAGGTGGCAGCAGAGAGTCGCATTCATGTACCAATTTTATCTGTCCTTGGCAGTTGAGAAGAATAAGAATATCACAGCTTTCCTGGCTGTTGGTGAAAATACTCTTTGTTAAGATAGCTAAAAGTAAATTAATAAATAAAAAATCCTGTTAAATGGCACAAGCAAAACTTTTATGAAAAACAAAAGATAATAAACAGATGAATTGGTAATTTTATATTTGTCCATAATGAACATCCTCTCTGCCACTCAAAACCAGGAGTTCATGGGTTAGTCCATGGTTTAATTCAACCTCATTTGGGATGAGATGTTCTTGGAAACATCTTTGTTTATGAGTCTTTATTTTCTCTTGAATTGCTGTCTTTTCAGTAGGTTATTAGGCCTCTCAATGCTGAGGGAACATAGTGTCCTGTATCTCCACCTGTGTTTCCCTTCAGCCCTCCCCAATCACAGCATGTATTTTTTTCCAAAAGGAAACTCTTATTATGAATTCTACACCCTCATCTCCCCTTCTCTCTGTCCTCCCCCTGCCCCAAACTTGCTTTCTAGGAAGATTAACTGGGTAGTAGAAAAGGCAATGGTCTGAAAGTCGGAGACCTGGATTATAGTCTGTGCTAGGCACTTGGCAACCACTAAATGGTGAATATTTGTAAAGAAATGTAGCAATATTACTTTCAACACCATCCGTTTCTAAAACAGAACCAATAAGTGTTGTTAAATAGAGCCCACCTACAAAAAAGAATAAAGCTGGATTCTAATTAATATGTTGATGTATATGATAACGGATGGGTCTAAAATCTGTCCCTTTAAGTAGAATCAGAAACTACATTTGTATTCTTGTAAACTCTCTCCTGTGGTACAAACTTATATTTATAAAAAAATATTAAAAATGTTAGCTATGATGACGTTTAATAACAGATTTACAAATAGGTTCAAGTCTCAGTCATGCCACTTGTTAACTGTGGGATGTTGAGCAGGTCAGTTATCCATCCTCAGCCTCACTTTTTCATTTATAAGATGAAGGGTTTGGGTTTGATTACATCTAAGGACCCATCCAACTCTACATTTCTGATCATGTCACTGAAAAGACTTCAGAATTTATCTAATACAATTTTGGAGATTAGGAAATAAAAGCCATCTCAGAGACAGGAAGGGACTCGTGTCCAAGGTCACATACTTCGAATAACAGCAGACCTGAAACTAGAATCCATTCCTTTAAGCCCCTGGTATCATACCGTGGACTACCTTCATTTTCCCCTTGCCATTGATTAAGGTTTTTAACGATAAGGCTGATTCCAAATTTATAGTTCTTGACATTTTAACTATGAAAATACACTGCTAAGAAGTAATTTTGAAAATTATAGCTTTACAAGTCACAGGAGCTACAAGATATAACTGATATTTCAAAATAGTTCATCATATGAAATAAAAATCACCTGATATGATAAAGAAAATGCCCTTTACAAATATAAGCCTAGCAAAGGGAAAGATGGCAGTGGAGGGTCCCATGGAGCTTACTAGAACATCTCTCTTCACCACCTCTTATTTAAATCTGATCTAGCAAAAGCTCTCATTGACTTGGTATGCCTAGTGGCAAACAGAGGGTAGGCAAATGACTCAAAAGGAGGTTTACAGATGTCTCACAGAAACAGCATTTTGTAAAGGACAAGTCCCTAATGTATTTTATGTCTGAAGAAATAGGAGGACATTTTAAATCTGTACAGCTTGTATTTTAACTGGTGATTTGAGGCAGATCCATTTTAAGTATGTTCTTTTTTAACTGACAACAATTTAAGGTAGTTCTGGCTCCTCTGCCTCATCTTAAGAAAATCCTTAAGAAATCTTTGTGGACCTGCCTTTTGTTGAGGCACACACAGAGGCAATGCAATCAAGGGGATGCTTCTAAGGCTTGGTGGTGAAGGATCTAAGATTTGACCTTCTAATTGGCCTGGAAGCTAAATCAGCTTCTTTCTTGATTCCTGAATGTTTTCATGTGTTAACTTGGTTTATGAGGATATTCTTCCCAAAGCTCTTTGCTGGAACAGAGAGAAGGGAAACAAAGAAACAAAATCACTTCCATCAAAGTGCATCTTGGAGTTTTGACAGGAACCCAACATTCCTATGTCCAAGGCATTTGAGCTTTAGTTCATAGAATCTAAAAATTAGATGGCATTTCAGAGACAATGTCCTCTAACCCATACCTTTACAAGGATCCTGGCTAAAACCTCACCTTTGTGAGACTGTGAGATTACCTCTAGTGAGAGGAAAATTTACTACTTAGAGAAGCAGCTCATTTTACTTTCAGAGAACTCCAACTGAAGTCAGTTCTATTCAAAGTGTATTTATTAAGCACCTACTGTGTTCTGGGTACTGAGGATATAAAATAGAAGAGAAATAATCCTGCCAGAAGCACACATTATATTGGAATTTTTTCCTTACCTCAAGCCTTAATCTATCATTCTGTCACTCGCACCCATTACTCCAAGTTCTGACCTGTAAGCCAGGAATAACAAGTTCACTCACAAGACTTCCCTTCAAATATTTGAAAATAGCTAGCATGTAGGGCCATGATACATCTTCCTTTTGTGGCTAGTAATCATAAATGTAGAGAAAAGAATGCTAAACCCGGGGTGATAAATTTGCAGTTACAGGACCAGAGTTAAAATTCTAGCCCTGCCCCTTGCTACTTATGTGACCTCAGTCCAAGTTGCTAAGGACTTTCTGGTCTTCAGTTTCCTCAGCTATAAAATAAGAGAGTATAGGGGCAGCTAGGTGGTGAAGTGAATATAGCACCAGCCCTGGAGTCAGGAGGACCTGAGTTCAAATATGACCTCAGACACTTAACACTTACTAGTCATGTGACCTTGGGCAAGTCACTTAACCCCACCCAATTGCCCTGCCTTCCCCCCATCCAAAAAAAAAGGGAGTATGACTAGTTGGCTTCTAAAATCCCTTTCAGTTCCAGATCTGTGATCTCACTTCTTTCATATATTTGAAGGCAGGTGAGAGGTCAAATGTGAATCAGTTTGGTGAGGAGAGTATTGGCACAGGGGTTGGAGGTGGAGAAAAAACAATGGAGGGCAGCCATTAGAGGTTTTTCAACAGAAATGAAGTGTCTGAGATAGACATAGCTCTGACTACCTGCTAACTTAGGTTTCTGTAGCTTCCTTCCTTAATTTTTATATTCAAACCATATACCACAGGGCCTGTAAATCAGCAGGCTCAGGTAATTTACTGCTGCTATGTCTCTCCTCTCCTTTTTCTCTCACACAGAGTAGCTCTGGATTTAAAACCTCCTTTACTGTTTATAAACCTAGTGGTAGAGACAGACTAATTTCCTTTTCAGGCTGCAGAGTAGAAGAATTTAAAAAAAAATAAGGACAAATCTGGACCATTCTTGCCCAGAACATTATTTAGTTTTGTAAGGTGTTACTTGGCCCCATAAACTGTAAGCTTCTCTTAAATAGCTTTAGCATTTGGGCATTTCCTATTCTAAATAGCATCGCCCCCCCCCCTTATGGGGGGCATTTCTTCCTCATTTATTAATGCCTGTAATGCTTTCATTTTTTTAATGTTCAGATATCAGGGGAACTTGCATTTTTCTCATTAATACATCGAATCACGAGGGTGTCTGATTAAATTAACCACAAATTCCCGACCACAAGCGTGCTCTGTTTAATCTTCAATTTCCTTATTCATACGAGAGTGATAGAAACACTTTCTTCTTATCCTTTCACACTGTGTACACTTAGTACCAGGGAGACTTTCTGTTGCTGGCTATGACAAGAAATGTGTCTCTTATAAACTGGAGGCAGAAGAGATCAATGCTATACATCTTTGAGGACATTTGTTACTTTTTAAATAAGAGATGAGAAGGAGGAGGAATATATTCCACATAGCACAGGATGTGTCAGAATTCCTGAATCACCTTTTTTTTCCCCCCAGAATTGAAAGCACAGTATTTTGGAATATATTGTGTGGACTTTTCTTTCCTTTTCTTTTTCTTTTCCTTTCCTTCTCCTAGGACAGGGATCAACACTGTTTGTCCTCACCCATTTTCTTCTTTCAACTTCACCAATGTGTCTCAGCTTGTCCTCCTTGCTTCATCCTCTTCTCACGGAATTTATTAATCAAGCAATCCATCTTTCCCCATATAGCCAGTGCCATCTCTGCAAATCCTACAGATGCTCAAGCTGACTATAAAGTAAACCTCTTTTAAGAGCCTTGGGATGGTGACAGGTTACATAAAGTAGATTATTCCTGTCTGGGGTTTCTGGAAAATTGTTGTATTCTACTTATTACCTGTCTTTGAAATGAAAACATCAAGATAGTTTATCTCTGAAATGCTATTCTGTAGACTATGAGGCAGAAAACTTAATAGTTTCATGAATTCAGCTTAAAATAACAATCCATTTATTCAAGATACCCTCTCCCCTATTCCACAGGGTGAAAATGTCCTCAATAAACCTATATATCTTGGAATTATTGTTATTATTATAATTTATTGAGGCCAAAAGTATACGTGGTGCTCAGTATAAAAGAGTGGGAGATAAAGGGAGATATGTTACTTTTTGAAAGGGGTTATAGTCTAAATGAAGACAGCAGTATCTCACAAGTCTGATTTGCTTGTTATTTCTTTTCTTTTAGAACCTTTTCTTCTTGGCCTGGCACAGACTGACCTAATATGCCAAGTTGGCATCTCTCTGAGCTAGTCTACTTTATATTATTCTCTGATGGGGGTTGGGGACAGCGTTCAATTCCCTCTAGCCTCCTCAAAGGAACGTTAATAGTCTGAGCTGGAAACCTAGGTCACCAAAGTGACAGAAAGAGGTACAGGTTCCTTGAAAAATGGCTCCTGCCCCTATGCCTGTGGTGCAGTCAGCCAGGCTGGTGGCAAGACAAATGGAAGGAAGGGAGAAGGACTATGGTGTTTGTTTAATTGAGTTCCCAAAGAGAAGGCGGACTGGAGTTGCAAAGTCTTCATCTGGGGTTGTAGATCATGGCCACTTGATAAAGTAGGCATCTCATTTTCTCCTTAGTGCAGCGTCTGGCTATTTGTATATAGCACATATATCCTACCTTCAAATCTTACTCTAGGGGGCACACAAACCTCTGGCTTAGGAGTTTTTTTTTTTTTAATGGTTCAGCTTCTGATCATTTCATCAACTACTTCAATCTTCAAATAAAAGATATGGATTATTATTTATTAATACAAATAAAGCAAAACATACATGTCTACTGAGGACTAAATAAGAGGACACAGTCTTCGGTTGAAGCATGATGGATTTGGGCTACATATGGGCATAATTATTTCCTGGCAAGGAGAATTGTTTGATGTGAAATGAGTTATCCAGGTAGGCTGCAGAATTCTTTTCTCTGGAGGTCTTGAGAGACAAGATAAAGCCTTATTTATTGAGATGATTTAGGTGTACCCTTGCCTGAAGTAGAAAGACAGACTAGATGATCTCTCAAGGTCTCTCCTAGTGCTAAGATTCTATGATTCATCTATGCTTTCTTTCCCTCACACCATAATTTGTTAGTGAGGGAGGAAGGAGTAAAGAAATAGAGGTTAGATTGTTTCAGACTCAGGGGAGGGGAGAAAGAAATCAGGGAAAATAGCAGGAGACCAGCATCTTATTTAGCAGAGGTGGGTAAGAGGAAGAGTTACATGTGAAAATAAAGGGGAGGGTGATGACACAAAGGCTATCAACACTTTGAAGTTATATGGGGAAGTTTAAATTGAGGGTGGCTTGGGACCAGGACAATGCACTGAACAGATCCGAGGAAAGTCAGTTCTCCTATAAGGACATAATCACAATTATGCATTACCTCACAGGTAATGTGCTTTGTAAACCTTAGAAGTGCTACATAAATGTGACATTCTAATAGCCTGTGACTGTATAACACTTTGCTTTCCTACAACAACTCTGTAAAATGGTGTAATAGGCATTACCCTTACTTTACATGTAAGGGTGTGCCTGGTTCTTCAACAAAAGTGATGTTGGACAGGGGTAAAGTTAGAGGGAAACTGAAATGTAATTGAGACGTTTTATACATGTAAAGGAAACCTTGCTCACTAGAGATGTTTTTGAAGCTCAGAGAGATCAAATGCATATGAAAAGACCAACAGAGCAATGAATTTTCCTTAAGAAATAGGAAACAGATGCCTCAAATTCCATTTCCCTACCCACTCATTTTATAAGACCTAAATAGGAATCTGGGAAATGCAACTGTCTGGTCACCATAAGTAAAGGTGAGGTCCCCCCTTGAGGACTCTGGACTATTCTGAACTTGAAAGAATTGTTGATTAGGAGAAGCTAGATACCTTAGAGTCAAGACCCTGAGGGAGAGGAGAGGCTTCTGCTAATCCCAGACTAAAGGTCTCAATCCTTTATGAAAGAACACAGCATCAGAACACTTTAAAGCCCTAGTGGAAAGAATACAAGAACAAGAACTCTCAGTCAAGCCCAATGCTAGAGGTGTTGGAGATTGAAGTCGTCCATCAAAATCTGATTCTAGGTATTTCAGCAGATTGACCCATCCAGCAAGGACATTCAGAAAGATCAGCCTAGAAGGTGAACAACTCTCAACCCAGTAGTAACCATGATGTTACTCAGTGATGAGTCAGCTGAATGATCTTTTTGTCTTAGCCTAGAAGTGAAGTACTGAGTCCAACAGAGACACTGTACCCTACTAAAAGCAGCATAATCACTGGGCTCAGTAAACCCAGGTAAGTAATGGAGAAGTGTTCCACCCCATAGCAAATTTCATAGGGAACATTTCTGGAGAGATAAAAGACATTGAGGCTATATAGTCCCAGAATTGTGATTTGCTTTGGTCACATGTGTTCCCTACATATGTACTTCACTATCATTCTACTGTAAATTTGCCTCTCTGTCCCATTCTGGGACTTTATATTTGTGGAAGACAGCACCTCAATTTTGGGGGAAAGTACCTAGTGTGCTTTTGCTATGAAATATGAGTAAATGCCTTGCTGAGAACAGATTGAGTTTATTGGCTGATTGTTTATGGGAAGCACACCTATGGGGTTCATTAGCCACAATATTAGGAAGATAGCCAAACACCAGAATATTCCTAACATAAGGCAACAGCAACTTCTGGAGACCTAATCTCTAATTATTAGTGCAAAATTGGGGAGTGAACCTAGAAGATTATGATGCCTCAGTAAGTTAAATGACTTACCCACCATCTTACAGATATCAAATAGTAAAACTGGGACTGAAACCCACGTCTTCTGATTATAAAACTGGTAATCTTTCAGTCACACTGAGAGATACTTTTAGTTATACTTATTTAAACTGAATAAAAGGAAAAAAAATCTCATAGAAGTCAAGTAAGGCATGCTCTGATTATCGCTTCCTAATACTCATTCTTCTCAGTTCCACCTCTAAATTATTTTTGTGACCTTGGGTAAGTCACAACCTCTGAATTTCATTCACTGAGATGGTCTTCATCTCTGGGACCAGTTTCATACACCCCATCTGTTATGTGGGCAGGAAATGAAAACCTTCTACTACAACAATAGGCTATAGTTTTCCAAAAAAGTGTCAAACACTCTCAGTCACAAGGGAACAAAGCTTTTTCTTCAAGGATCACTTGTCATCATTGTACTATAATCCCAAATACTGAAGACTTCAAAATCTACCTTTAGTCTATCTTTCCAGTTTGATTAACCATGACTTACTGACTTCCCCTCCGCACTCTGTCTTCCATCCAAAATATCCTATGTACTGTTCCTGCACAGGACATCCCATCTTTTTCTTCTTTGCTTTGATCAGGCTTTCCCCTGAGGCTGGAATACTCTCCCTCCTCTCTTCCTCCTCTTTGAACCCCTAATCACTTCAAGGCTTAGTTCAAGAGACACCTCCTTCGTGGGACCTTTCCTGATTTCTACTGTTTTTTAGTACTTTCTCCTACCTCATCACCTAGTATTTTGTATAAATGCAACTTTTTACCCACATTGGTCGAATGTAGAGCCAATGCAATATTTACAGTGCCCATGATCATGATAAAGACCATGACTATAAGTATCACGTGACATTTGATCGCAAAATATGCCAAACTCTCTAGATAGAGGATAGAACTGAAGGATTTATTTAGATACCAGAAAAAAAAAAAGAATCCCAAAACCAGTAAGCCGATTCCATTATCGTATCAAAGATATACAGAAGCCATAACAACACTGAGAGCCATGCCATCCTTTAGCTTTCCCACAAACCAATACAAGATCAATATTTATCCATAAAACTCTCTATCTCCTTGCCTGAGGTCCTCTGTTCCCCACTGTCTTGCTAGCTCTGAACCAGCTTCCTGTGGGCTCTGCTTCCCTTCAGCAAAACTCCTCCCACCACAGGTTCCATGTGACTACAATCACCCTATCAAGGGGCAGAGTTTATCTTCATAGCAGGGAGGTCTTTAAACTCCCCCCTAGGTCTATGAAAGGGTAGGGAAGATCTTCAGTTCCAATTCCCATTACAGCAAATCACTTAATGTGTCTGAACCTGTTTCTTTTCTTGATCAAATGAGATAATATATTTACAAGACTTTGGAAACCTTAAAGTGCTATATAAATGTTAGATATTAAAATAATTATTGTAATAATAGCAATCATAAATAATTATTCTCCCTTTTCTTTATCTTTCTTTCCTTACCCTCCCTTCCTTTTCATCCTCTTCTCTTCTTTTTTTCTTTTTACCTTGATTATTTATTTTCAGTGCATTCCAATGTTTTCTTTGCATTTACTTATTTATTTAACCAGCTAGGTGGCACAGTGGAGCGAATACCCAGCTTGGATTCAAGAAGATTCAACTTCCTGAGTTCAAATCTGATCTCAGATGTGTGGCTCTGGGCAAGTCATTTCACCCCATTTGTCTGAGTTTCCTTGTTTGTAATATGAGTTAGAGAAAGAAATGGAAGACCATACTGTTATCTTTGCCAAGAAAACTCCGAATGGGGTCACGAAGAGTCAGACAAGATTCAAACAACTGAACAAGCACAAAAAGCTTTATTACTGAGGTGAACTGGGGCAGCCAGCAATGAGGAAGTTCTAGTCCACTTTTGCCTCTGTCACTAAATGTATGTGCCTGGGCAAATCATTTGCTCTTACACAATTCTTGAAGACCATAATTACCATAAGGTAATATCTTATTACCCTTACTGGAAAGTTTCTATATATACTGGGAATTCCCAGCATTAAAGTGATCATTGGTCTGAGCCAAAACAAAACATACAAACAAAAAAACCCCACCCTAACCAACCAACCAAACACAAAGAACCCAAACCGGGTTCTAGCCAAAGTTTAATTATGGATTTGCGGTCACACTATGTATAATATGATCAAAATTGGCATCATAATAACCTCCTCTAAAAATCTACTTTGATGTCGTTGTGCTTCAGGCCTGACTGCAGTTGCTAAAATCCCTGCCCATGGCACCAGAGCAACACAAACAGATGGGCTTGGGCATGGACTATGTATCTATTGTCTGGGACCCGTCTGGCTAAATATCCAAAGGGGCTCATTGTCAAAGGCTGGCCTCAAAGTGATGCATATTCTAGGCCAAAACAATTAAGGGAGATAATCTAGTGACACTCAGAAGGCTACAGTCTACAGAAATAAAAGCAATGCCCCCACCAAAATTAGGGATCTCAAATAACAAGAAGTAATGCCTTCCTTTTGTATAGAACTTGGAAGATGATAAATAATTGACATCAAAATCATACATACATACATACATATGTGTCTGTCTGTCTGCTGTCTGTCTGTCTGTCTGTCTACCTGCCTACCTGCCTACCTGCCTACCTGCCTACCTGCCTACCTGCCTACCTGCCTTCCTGCCTTCCTGCCTTCCTGCCTTCCTGCCTACCTGCCTACCTGCCTATCTGCTTACCTGCCTTCCTGCCTACCTGCCTATCTTCCTACCTACCTATCTCACTTGAGAATCATGATCTGTGAACTAGGGACAAGGTATTTCTGAGTTTTTTGTATTACTGATCAGACAGAAGATTTGAACCCAGGGTTTTATGTCTCAAAATACAGCATGCTCCCCACTATACTATGCTGCCTATCAAAACACATTTACTTGGGGCAGCTAGGTGGTGCATTGATTAGAGCACCAGCCCTGGAGTCAGGAAGATCTGAGTTCAAATACTAGCCCTGTGACCTTGGGCAAGTCACTTAACCACAAAAGCCCTGCCTTTCCCCCTCCAAAAAGCAAAAAATACCCCAAGCAGACTCAAAACAAAAAATAACATATTTACTGATATAGTAACTTATTTGATGCTTATGATAACTTTGCCAGTGAAGCAAATATGTGAGAGACATCATTATGTTCTATTTATAGCCTCAGGAAACTGAGTCTCAGAGAGATTGTATCTTGTCCAAGAATATATCAAAGGCTGGTAAAAACCTGAGACTAAACTCCAACCCATTTCCTAATTCCTCCTCCAATGACCTTTCGTATAACAATAGTTTCCCTATTTTTATGTCAGCTTTTCCTTTTCCACTTGACAGTGTAAGAAACATTTAAAAAAATCTTCCCTCTTTTAGGCATAACTTACCAAGCTAAGCCTTTAGTGTCTGGAACAGTAAGGGTGAAGAGCAGAAAAGCAGAGGATCCTGTAGGGTACAGGAGGAGGTTTCTGGGAGGAGAAAAGGGAGAACGTATGTGGGGAGATATAAGCAAAAAGTGGGAACTCAGCCATTCTCCCCTGTAATATTTTACTTAAGGCCATGTAATTTAAACATCCAGTGCTGTTTTTTTTTTCCTTTGTCTCTCACAACAGGAGACCTAAGCAGACTAATCAATTATAAGCATTCCCCAAAAGGAATGTAAATCTGAGCTTCTATTTTGACATTTCTCCGTCATTGATTAGATAATTTCTGATGTATTTTATTGTGTAGTACTAGAGTATTGAAATATCTGGAGATTGCTTTCTGTTGGTGTTCTCTCCTAGAGGGAAAATTCATTGTATATGAACTAGCCTTTATAACATCAAACCAATATTCTTGTGAGATTCATAAATTAAATTTTCTTTCCAACTTTTGTTTAATATATTCAGTGTCACCTTGTAAGGCAACTGAGATAATTTTGTGTACCCTATCAATTTGTTTCTGGTTTGACATCTGTGTTTGTTTATAGAGCTTTCAAAAGTGGAGAATTCGGTTGCCAATTGATGTTGATGGTTTTGAGTTAGAGAGGAGACAGAGTAAGCTTCTAAATGAAAGTTTGTTTTTATAAGTTCTATTTTGTTGTGGCTGAATGTTTTTCAAACAAACATTCACTGACTATTAAATATTCAAACTGAGTCTTTTCATCATTGACTTTAAAAGAACCAGGGCTTGAAACACTGCAAAGTCTTGTCTCTTCTCCTTAACTTAATTAATCAGAGAACATTTATTAAGTATCTACTATATGCCAAGTGCTGTCCTAGGTATAAGGGATATAAAGACATAACCCAAATGATCTATGACCCTAAAGAGCTTACATTGTATCAGTGAGACAACACAAACACATAACAATATATGCAAAATAAATGTGAGGTAATCTTATGAGGGATGCACTAGCACCTTATGGGAATCATTACAGACTTGATGTAAGAGAGGAGGAAGGGGGAGGGGCGTGTGTGTGTGTGTGTGTGTGTGTGTGTGTGTGTGTGTGTGCTCCCATGAGCGCTCGAGTTGGACTTTGAAAGCAATGATGGGTTCTAATAGGCAGAGGTAAGAAGGCAGAACATTTTACTCTTGAAAAGTAGTTTATACAAAAGCAAGGAACGCAAGGAAAGAAAAGCAAGAAGCTCAGTTTGGCTGGATTGTAGATGCAATGTTATGTAAAAGGAAAAGATACATAAAAAGCCTGGAAGGGGAGTTTAGAGTTAGGCTTCAAAGGGTTTAAAATGGTAAATAGAAGGAGTTTGTATCTAATGTTTAATCAGGAGCCCCTGGAATTTACTGAGTAGAAGTAGGAGCAGTCAAGGGCATGTAGGTGACATGATGGATATGGTACAGGACCTGGAGTAAGGAAGACTCATCTTCCTGAGTTCAAATCTGGCCTGAGACACTTCTAGCTGTATAATCCTTGGCAAGTCACTTAACTCTGCTTGTCTCAGTTTCCTCATCTGTGAAATGGCCTGGAGAAGGAAATGGCAAACCATGTCAGTATCTTTGCCAGGAAAACCCCAAATGGGGTCATGAAGAGTTGGGCACAACTGAAATTAGTGAACAACAACAAAGGCCAATGGAAATTGCAAATATATTAAAGGAATCTTTCCATGTGATTAAGAGTCTTTATTTCCATTTTTGTCTTAGTATTGCCAGTGTCTAGTCCATTGCCTTGCTATAGTAGTCCCTTAATAAATATTTAGTGATTTGAAATTAATTAAATTTATGTGGTAAATGAAGGATAGGATTAAAGGAGAGAGTCATGGATTTAGTGTCAGAAGACTTGGGTTCTCTTCTTTATTGGCTGTGGTGAGCAATGTCCTTCAACCTCTGAGCATCAGTTTCTTCACCTCTAAAATGGAGATTTAAATACCTATACTGCCTATCTCTGAGGTTCTTGTAAGGATAGTACTTTTCAAACCCTAAAGCCTCTCCAAAGAGGGGTAATGCAGGATGAAGTTGCTATCTAATCATATCTGTCAGTTTTTTGGGCTTTGAGTAGGTGACTTGAACCCATGCAGACTGCTGAGTGCTCCTTTATTTTCTTTCTATTTATCTTGCATATCAGATATCTATTAGTCTTTTTGTGTTCTGTCCTTTCCAATCCAAAAAAAAAAATTTTTTTAAAGAAAACAAAAGCAAAATAATGGTTGAGTAGTTCTGCCTTCTCTCTGTTGTCAGTTATCATTATTTCACCTGTTCTGAACAATAGTGCTGTCTTTCTTTGATCTGCTTTTCCTTAATATGGCATTAAATATGTCCCCCCACTTTATTTTCCTTAGTTTTCCTCATTGCTTTCAGCTAGTTATGAGCCCTAGCACTTTTGACACTCTGCTTAAGGGGATCAGTCCACATTTTTGGAGTCGTCCTCTATTAGCTGACCTGGCTTCCATCTGTTCTTTGTGTTTTTTTTTAAAACTATAAATTAACTATGAGTTCCCTATGTATCCACATCAATATCATCTTCCTGTGTTAGAATTGCTACTCTGTCTTCAAAATTTCATTCCTGAGAGCTTCTCTTTCTTTCTGGGCTCACTAAAGAATTTTCATCTGTTGAATTAAACCATTGCTTCTGAAATTTTTGAAATCAGCTTTCTCAAAATCAAGGGGGGATGTCAGACTAAGCCTTCCTGTTTTCATAGGTCACAGACTCTGAAATGGTATGGTGATTTCCCTCTAAGATTCCTATATTTCCACCTTAGTGACCAGTTCCTTCCTATTGAGAATCAGATGCTGAATTGAAATTCACTTGTTGGTTCTTCTACCTTTTGAAGGATGAAATTATCATTAAATAATTTCAAGAAAGAGTTGGGGCAGATGCTTAGGCAATTGAAGTCCCACAATCACTGTAAATACCATTTTTCTATTTCTGACTTGTCACAAGTGTTCTGAACTTTTCAACAAGTTCCTTTTTCTATACAGATGGGCTCTGGAATAACCCAATCACAACATTTCTTCTGTTTCTGCCTCTTTTCATTATTATGCAATGCTGTACTATATATTTTGCTAGTCTTTTTTAGAATTTCCTCATGAGAATATCATTTTTATTAATACATAATGTTATGTTCCTTTTCTCCATTACCTCTTCTGTTTCTTTTTAATGAAGTATATCCCTTTAGGCCACAATCCATTTGTGAGTTTTACACCCTCCACCCTCTTCTCAAGTCTTAATGATACCTATGAAGTCCAATTTGCCTCTTTTCCTTTAATTTGTTGTGATTGTAAGCTTCCAAACTACTTTTTCGGTTGTTGACATGCACCTTCGACACAAATCTGTCCATCTCCTATGCTCTAAACCCTTCCATGCCTCCTTATGGATTAGACAGTTAAATTCAAACTCCTTTGCCCAGTATTTAACGATCATCATATTATGATTCCACATTTATGTTCCAGCCTTAGATCATAATACTCCACCCCTCATATTTCATACTCTAATTAACCTAGAGTGCTTAGAGTTCTGTAGGTGCCTTATGCTTTCTCATGCCATACCTTTAATCATGTCATTCTCTATTCTTGTAAAACCTTCAACCCTTTTCTGTTGATTGAATTCCTATCCATCATTTCAAACTCAACTCAAATGTCACTTCCTCCAGGAAACCTTCCCTGATGTTCCCTTCCTCCCTCTTCAATCTGTAATGACCTTTTCCCATTTTGAACTTCCATCACATTTCATTTGCTTTTTTTTCTTTTTTGTTTGGAATTATAATTTTATTAATGTAGGCAGCTCCCCAGTGAGGAAACCTCTACCACTTCTAGATTTGCAAAGTAATTTTACATATATTTTCTCATTTAACCCTTACAATACCCTTGTGAAGAAGGTGCTATTATTGCCCCTATTTTATAGGTAAGGAAATTGACACTCAGTGAGGTTATGATTTGCCCTTTTTGATTTGCCTTTCATGCCTTCATACTCTTCTCTTGCATATCATTATATTTTCAAGTACTACCGGTCCCCTTTCTTTTCTCCCCAAGACACTCGGTATCCTAATGCTGCCTACAGATCCTCAGGGGGTACTCCTTGGCTTGTCCTCCAACTAAGGTTCTCCTTGTTCCCAAACTACCTCTCTCACTTCCTTATAGACCCAATTTTCCTCCCAATTCCGTCTAATCAAAGATCTTATAAGGCAATCTAATCTTATTCCTCAGTGAAACCAATTTTAAGGCTTTCAGTTTAACAAATGTTTGAGAGTCTAGTATGTGCCAAGTGTGGTGCAGGAGTTCATTACTGCATACCATCATAACTCCTACAAACTCATTCTAAATAATACCTTATATTTGTGCACCTCTACTAAAGTGTTCCACCCCACAGCAAATTTTCAATGCCTTTGTGTTGAGGTCTCCCTGTGTTTTCAAAGGTTGTGCCCGTAAAGCATAAACAATAATAGATAGGTCTTGTCAAACTAGGTAGTAAGCAATTATTTGCATATTGATGTCCATTGTCTGAGGGTCAATCTAGTCAAGTTTAGAAAAGCTCTTGCTTTGATAGTGATAGCCATGACATGTAAAAAATGGTAGGGGGTAGAGGTGCCAAGAATCACTGAGTTCTTTGACTATTGAGAAATACTGATTTAACTATTATTAGGGCAAGTGGGATTAAGTGACTTGCCCAAGGTCACACAGCTAGTTTTTGTGTTAAGTGCCTGAGGCCGGATTTGAACTCAGGTTCTCTTGACTCCAGAGCCAGTGGCTCTATTCACTGCGCCACCTAGCCGCCCCACTATTATTATTAAGCATAAGAGATTTGTCTAATGATCTATGAGTTGGTATATGGCTGGAGGACATGGCCTATTTCTACATTGACATTTTTTGCTATAAATAAAGCCATAGGACATAATTGGAAGAAGAACTCACAAATTTTCCCTCTAATTCATTAAAAGTGCTGGTTTAATCAAGTCCACTCAAGGGACTTGAAAACATCACTTCATGGTCCACTTGGTCATCTTGCCTTTCACTCTTTATGATCAGTTGACAAGTGATGAAGTGATAGTGAAAAAGAGATAAAAGTTATAGTGATAAAAATATCACTTCAAAGCTGATGACAGCTGATAAATGCACATATATTGTAAAAGGATTGCTATTGAAGGATTTTTTATTATTTTGTAAACTTAGTCAACATATATACTCAGTGACTCCAATATTAAGGTGATCATTGGTTGAAAGGAGGGGGAACATTATAAAGCATGGTGCAATATAGGGGAGGAATAATAGAAGTAAAATATGGTCAACAACTCAAAAGTATTATGACTATATATTATGAATATTTTCTTCATGGTGACTATTGACACCAAATATCACAAAAGGTAAAATTGACAATAACTTCATAAACAGGAAATTGAAGAATCCTTACAGAATCATTTGTCTCTGTGCAGTGAGACCACTGATTGCTTATAGGAAAGATTAAAATCAATATATCAGATAAAAATAAATTATAAAGTATAAATGAGAAAGTATAGAATTGTAATAGTCTCCATACCTATTAAAGGAAGCTATTAGCTCCAAAAGGTACAAAGTTGATCAAATTAGGAACTCAGTTTATTACCATTTTAAGGGAAATTTAGATAATCCTAAAATGGCCACAATGAGGAGGCCTAAAGAATGCAGGCATTGTCTTAACCAACAAATGCCAGATATCTGTAATTAACAGAGTCATAACATGCTAGGGTAACACAATTTTGAAATACAATTTCATTTATAAAATGTGTGGAAACAATGATGGAAGATTAGAAACCATGTCATTTCACAAGACAGTCAAAAGGAATCTGCAGAAAGTTTAGCATGAGATCCTAATAACCATAAAATATTAAGATGACACTAAGCATATTTATAAATTAAACTAAATAGATAGATGTGGGATTAAAAAGATCTTCTAAGATGACTAATTAACTATTCTTATATTTAATAAATGTGGAGGTTCTCTAGGTAACTTGTGTATTACAAGATAGCACCATGCTGATTGCATTGGACTTCTTAACAGTATAGTGATAACTCAATGAAATCTTTTGGTCACTCAAAAATAACTGCCTGAGGTATTCACAAAAGCGGAAAAAGTAGATGGAGAAATATGAATCATAGAGCTCCATGAACTCTGAAGAATAAAAATTATAGGTAGTGCAAAGTAAGTGAAATTGTATATTTTTTCTCTTCTGTCAAGTTTCTAACCACAGAATTCTGGGCCATCAGTACTTAATAAATGCTTATTGAATTGACTTGACTTGTGGTTTAGTATGTCTCTCACCCATTAGACACCATTAAGGAAAGGCTGGATGACAGTTTGTTGGAGACAGTGTAGAGGGGATTCCCATACAGGTAAATCTGTGGTTTTGTGGTATGGGTATAAATTGGCTGCAATATATTATAGCAATGATTTATATAAGAAGTGGTATGAAAAAGCATCATCAAGAACCCTTGACATAGTAATCACCAAATTCAAAGACCTGTAGTCGATATTTGTTGTGTTTGATTAATTTGAAGTATCTATCTCTGGGCTCAAGTCTCCTGGATATCCTTTCCTCCTTTGATTTTAGAGATACCATACTCTTATGGAGCTTCTTTGGGTCCATAGATAGATTTCAGGAACATCTATGAACCTGAATGGGAAAAAATATCTTTATTTTCCCTGTTCTCTAACTTGGAATTAGCATTTCCTTCAATCATTTAAAATCATTATTCCTTAAAAGGGGTCCATGACACAAAAAAGGTCAAGAAAGCTTGCTCCAGTTGATTCTTTTTCTGAATTCTTCACTAGTTGGGTCTATTGTTCCATCCTGGACATTCTCTAAGGGTTTACCCTTGACCCCCTTTTAATCTCTGTGTATATTCCTCTCTTCCCGATTTCATTCACTTCTATCACTTCAACTACTATTACCTACATACATATTTATGTCTCTGTCTTTGACCTCCATTTGACAGACAAGACCCAAAGGTCTGAATGGTTATGAGACATTGCCATCTAGATGTTCCACATATACTCGCAACTCAAAATATCTGAAACTGAGTTTATTTTCTTTTCCGCTGAAACTGTTCCTCCTTTTGATCTCACCAGGTCTGTCAGCAGTACATGCGTTCATCTACTCTTCCATTTGAAATGTTGGTCTCATATTATGCTCTTCTTTGTCCTTCAATTCTTGTATCAAGTTAGTAAGTATTCTCAGTTCTACCTCCATAGTAACTTTTATATCAAGTCCCTCTTCTCCCTTAACATTGGTATCATCCAAACACCAGCCCTCGTTATCACCATTCATACTGTTTGAATACCCTCCTGACATTTATTCCTTCTTTCAATCTCTCTCCACTCTGGTGTCTCTTTTATATATTTGCCAAATGGCTCTCTTCCTTATATGAAGATAGATAGATAGATGATAGATAGATAGATAGATAGATAGATAGATAGATAGATAGATAGATAGATAGATAGATAGTCACATCAATCTGCTCAAAATTCTTTAATGGTTCTTTCTTACTTTGATATAAGTTCAAAGTCCTTTGCTTGGCATTCAAGGGTCAACAGTCTAATGGTATTTTACTTTTCTTGTAGTATCAATATTATTCATCTCCAGATAGTCTATACTGTTACCAGCCTGGATTACTTGTCATCTTCAAAAAACACCTTTTTTGGGGCGGCCAGGTAGCACAGTGAGTAAGAGTACCTGCTCCAGTGTCGGGATGACCTGGGGATCGAATCTGGGCTCAGACACTTATTACCCACCCAGAAACACGTGGCTGTGTAACCTTGAGCAAGTTACTTAACCTCGATTGCTTAAAAAAACAAAAACAAAAACAAAACACCTTTGTTATCATGCCTCTCTGTCTTTGGTAACACTTTTTTTATGCCTGCAAGATGGGAGAGAAGATGTCTTCCTTTGGTAAAGGGACTTTCACCTTCTGAAATTTCCCTATATCAATGGTGTCAAAAACAAATAGAAATGGTACCACTAAACCAAATATAAGGATCACTGTGGATCACATATTGACTTAGAAAACCACATATTACTATTATCTATGTTTTATCATATTCTTACTTATGTTGTTAAGTATTTCTAATCATATTTTAATCTGGTTCTGGATGTATTTGAGAAAGTTGTGGACTCAATATGGCCCTTATCAATGGAATCTTGGGTCTAGTTTCTTCTTATCCGTTAGGTACTTACTATTTGTTATAGTGATCTTTTTTGTGTTACTTTCCACTACTGGACTACAAACTAAGGTCAGGCTTTATCTCTTATGCAAAATTTTGAATCAATCTTAGTGCCTAGTGCAATGACTTACATACAGAAGATGCTTAACAAATGCTACTTATTGAACACTTAGGCTTAACATTTCCTAGAAGTATTTGTATTTTAAAAGAGGAGTTTGTCAATATAAATAACTAGAAACATCAGTGGAATTTATGAAGATAAGTATGAACATGCCTAATTTGACCTGACATCCTTAAGCCCTAGTTATTATAATCCATGGCATTATAGAGAACATTACAATGAGAAAAATGGATGTGTTTTTCTAGTAATGTGGAAACAACTGTAGGCCCTGCCCACATAGTATAATCTGAGAAGTGCTACTGTATGACCCTGTCTGCCCCAAACTAGGCCCCCACTGGTCTGTCTATTCACCTTTGTACCATTCTCTCCATCAGTCTAACATGAAATTTCAACCATTAAAAACCATATCTCTAGGACTCTATATAAAAGGCAATGAAAAGAGTAACCTAGAGACTAAGGCTTTCTAATCAACAAGAAAATAAATAGCCCTGCTACATAAAGCAAAGTGGGAAGGGTGGTCCGGCATGCTACTCAGACACAAAGGATAGTAAGTCCAAGAGTACAACAAATTGTGTGTGGCAGATTGTGTTCCTATGTCTTTTCTTGTGAGCTTCTATAGTGACAGAGTAGCATATTGTAGTGATCATATCTTTTTTTTTTATAAGCAATCGGGGTTAAGTAACTTGCTCAAGGTTACATGGCCAGTTATTATTTCTGGGTGTGGTGCTGAGTATCTGAGCCCGGATTTCATACAGGTCATCCCGACACTGGGGCTGTTGCTCTTACTCACTGAGCCACCTGGCCACCCCTAAGCAATTGGGGTTAAGTAACTTGCTCAAGGTTACACGGCCAGGTGTTTCTGGGTGGGTGTTAAATGTCCGAGCCCGGGATTCGATCTCCAGGTTTTCTCAACACTGGAGCCAGTGCTCTTACTCGCTGTGCTACCTGGCCGCCCCGTGATCATATCTTTTGCTTGGCCTTGAAAAGACTGCTTTTTTTCTCTGGTGAATGACCAACTTCCCATTACTCTGGTCCTATCTCTGACACCTCCTTCTGCATGGATAAGGTAGGACAGGACAGATACATTCTGTTACTGCTGAAATTTTCTTGGGAGCATTTCTATATCGCAAATGAAACACTCCAACAAAGAAACTTGTATGAGAAAGGTAGAAGAGACACACAAGAAGGGGAGTGGGATGAAATGACTGTGATATTGAACCTAGAGTTGGCATTATATCACTTGTCTTTATCAAATGAAAATGTTGAAAATAAGAAACATAGGAAACACTTCCTTTTTAATCCACACTATTTTTTTTTCTTTAAAATAAAGGTGGAGAGACAAGGAAAGTGAAAATAGGAGTGAAATATAGTTAGGTGAAAGAACTAAAGACAAACTGTCTCCATTTATTTCCTAGGCATTGGAAAAAAAGGAGATGGATATTGCCTGTGCCATTAAAAGTTGGTGAGTAAGGTCATCCTTACTTGATCTCTTTCCATGGATGGTCAACTTTCCTGTACTTAAGACAAATTGGCCATTTTGCGGAGTGAAGAAGTCACTGTAGGAATAATCCGATGAGTGAAATGTTTCTCTCTTCTTTGGACAAAATACCCCAACACCTATTGCTGTTGTGCCATTGACTTTGAAGTCTTTCACAGAGATTCTCCCCTTCACCTCTACCTTGCTGGAATATAGTGAAATATAGCTTATGTTCTTGATAGTTATGTGATGCCAGACATACAACTTTGCCTTTTTAGTTTCCTCCCAAGCAAAGCATAGGATTCCTTTCTTTTTTCAGTAATGGTGGGAGGCAACCTCAGAGAATACATAAAATGCAAAATGCCTCATTTTTATAGCAGTTTACATTATTTCTATATTTTACCCTGAAAGTGTGAAATTACATATCTTAAAATGGAATCAGCATAGTAGTTTTTTATCTTTTTAAATATTTAGAAGTACTGTGTTTACTTTCTGGGTTACATTCTCAAATATTATGTTTCATAGTAGAATGTCAGGAAGAGGTTCTTTTTTCCTTTTTATTTTTACTAAACCTCAGATTCTTACAGAACTTAAATTATTTTGGTTATCTCCTGTGGCATTTACCTATTCATCTAGGATGAAAGAAACATTTAAATGAGTTGCTGAATCATAGACTTTTTAGAGAACTATGGTTGAAAGGTATTTCAAAGTCATGCATTCATTTTTCATTCGTTCATCCTTCCACTCATCCGCTATTCATTCATTCCATAAACATTAAGTGACTATTATATACTTAGGCTAGAAAAGATGTAAAGCTCAATAGGAAAAGATACATGCCCTCATGGTGCTTATATTCTAGTAGTACTTCTGGTCCATCTATCTGCCATGATGTGGGGAAACTGAAAAGAAGTTGCATCTCTTGAGGATATTGTTTGAAGTTGCATTTCCACATGGGAAGGAAAAGAAAGGAAAAAGGATTAGGACACAAAGAATTTTTTCCTCCTATGTGCCTTAAAATTTTTTGTTCATTTTATTTTTAATTTATGAAATAAAAAGCATTTCCATAACATAGTAGAATAAAAAATGATGATTGCACATGAAACTTCAAATCTTCATGATTTAAATTAAGATATTATCTGCAATTGATATGGTAATTATGGAACCTTCTATCTGAAGCCTTTCCTGATTTCCAGAACTATTTTGTGTTCATTTTCTATCTAATTATCTACCTACCTACCTACCCATCCATCCATCCATCCATCCATCCATCCATCCATCCATCCATCCATCCATCTATCCATCTATCCATCTATCCATCTATCCATCTATCCATCTATCCATCTATCTATCTATCTATCTATCTATCTATCTATCTTCATCATCATCATCATCATCATCATCATCATCATCATCATCATCTATTGTTCACACTCAGATATAAACACATCTCTCTTATAAGAATGTAAACTCCTTGAGGACTTGGACTATTTCAGTGTATTCCCAATGCTTAACATACTACCTGGAACACTATAGGTGCTTAATTAATGCTTGTTGAAATATGAGAGTAAATCCCTTTGGGAATAAGGCACAGGATAATCTGCTAGGGCCCGTATGGAGGAGAGGAGTAGAGGAAAGTCCATTTCACAAAAGCATTTAGAGGACTGAAGGGGAAGGTAGGATGGAAGACTCTGCTTAATTTACAAATTTTTAATGGAAAGAGCTTATCCCCCTGCTATACACAGAAAGAATATCTCTATTTCCAGAACATATGCCTTAGGGTAGCATGTGCTAGAATTAGAAAAGGTAAATGAATGGGCTCCAGTGGAGATTTTCTTGGTGTTCCCTAGCTACTGTAGAAGAGCCAGGGCCCTTCACTCAGATTAAGTTGAATGTGCAAACCAAGGGCATATTTTAGACCAACTTGTCATATGCCAGACTGTACTAGATAATAGAAGGGTGGAGTAGAGAATTGAATTCCCTGTGAGAGAGAATATGATTTGTGTTTTTCTGTGTTTGGATGGAACACAAAGAGAGGTTCAAAAAGAAGTTTATGCTCTTTGGGCCTTTGAGCAACGTATACCAGCTCAGTGTGGAGGAAGTTGTCTGCTGCTCTTCCACTCTCAGATAGGTATATATTGGGAGGGCAAGTGTGTGCAAATCTATGATAGGATGTCAGTCTACAAACACAAAGAGCAGCTCTATGGTTAGAAACCCACATTTATCTCTAAAATAAAAATGTGGGCAAGAAGTCATACATATTGAAATTTTGCTAACAGCTATTTTAATTCCTATCCATGGCCCAGTTTGAAACAGTTGGCAAACTTCTTTACAACACAAATTGGACCTTCTGTTAGTAGTCTCAACAGTGAGGGTGAAGAAATCTGAATGGCAAAGAAATCTCTGTCTCTCTCTGTCTCTGTCTCTGTCTTTCTCTCTCTCTCTCTCTCTCTCTGTATATATGTATGTGTGTGTATACACATACCCATATACATATATACATTTACACAAAAATATATGTACACACACATATATTTGCATTGCATTCTTGTATGCATGTATGTAATATATCATGCCTGAAATACCTGACAAAGAAGTTTGGAAGGTTGGGGAAACATATGAGGATTTCTCTTCATGTCAGATCTATTCACTTGGGATACAAAAATGGCTGTTTACTTTCCTGTCAAGGAATTTTTGAGGAGGTTAAAAATGCATACACTCTTTGAATCACTTTGATCACTAATTAATTTGTTCTTCCCTCCCCATATGAAAACATTAGATTTCTAAGAAGTACATTGCCCTATTTTAATATTATGTTTATTCAAAACCAAGGGAGGCAAACCTTTAGTTAATAATATTGATTCACTTTTTGTGGAACAATTTCTCTTATTTTGCTTATCAGTTTGTGGGTTTTGAGTTAACCAAAAAGCAGAATGGTTTGAACAATAACCTCCCTCCCCCATATTTTGTAGCTGAATCCACCTCCATCCCCAATTTAATCCTCTTGCCAAGAATCTTTGGGTCCCATGGGGTTTGTTGATACTCCTGGGTTTATAAACTCTGGTATGGATGAACTAAATGTTTCTTGAATTATTTGTAAGGAAAACATTTTTAAAATGGGAGAGAGTGAGCATAATGAAGATAAGAACTTAGAGAAGTATATATTAACATTCTTAGGCTATCACTTGTTTAATCTTATTTTCATAAAAGTCATCAGGAATACCCCCATGATAATAATAATAATAGCAGTGATAATAATAACAATAATAATATGACCTCCAGAATGGAGGTAAGAGAAATATAATAGCATCATTTGATTTATAGTAGAGTAAAATTGTGCCAGGTTATTTCCTTGGCAATGAGCCAATTTTTCAGGCTTTATTCTCTAGGGAGTAAGATTATTGCCTCATAAAACAAGAGACTCTGCCCAGTTATCCTTTAAGTAGAACACTATTAGCTCAGAGTCTCCACTGGAGTTAACATTGTAACCAACCCCTTCAAAGATACCTTTTATTTCATTTCATTTCAAAGCTATCTTTTCCTTCTTGAGATAGAAAATATATTTTGGTACTGCCAACTTTACAGTTTTACCTACACAGGTTTTGTGATACAAGAGAAATTCTCATATATATATATATATATATATATATATATATATATATATATGTACATATCTACATATGTACATATATATAGTATAAACACATACATATTTATAAGTGTATAGTACAAGACAAAAGGAAATTTTAGAATGATGCTTCAAATACCAGGACAAAAAGTTTTCAATCATTTTGTAAGATCTTTTTAATTTCATAGAAAATCTGTTCATCTGAAGATAATGATTCTCAAAAAATGAGGGTTACTTTTCAAATTTTACAAAGAAGTTATTGTTAGATTTCTTGGAAATTGTTTTGTAAAATATTCATCAAATACAGACCACTTATTTTGAAATATCTGTCCTTTCCCCCACCTTATTTTCAACTAGATGTTAATTGATGTAGACATAGCCTCCCATTGTTTTTTTATTCTTATTTTTCCTTTTATCTGAACACTAGATTTAGTTACACTCATGGAGATGCCTCCATTTTTGCTTGCCAACCAACATGGGGCAAAAATTGCCTGTGTTCTCCCATTCCAAGTGCATAAGGAAAGTTATATCTAAAGTGTCTCAGAGAATATGTGATGTCATTCTTTGTTCAATCAAGCCAAATCAGCAAGCATTAATTAAGCACCTACAATATGCCAGACACCATTCTTACTCCAAGCTGCCTCATCAATTAAGGAAATAATGCATTTATTAGGCACATATCATATACTAGGACTTGTATTAGGAGATGTACCAGTCAAAAATTTATTTGGACCTGCAATCTAGTCATAAACAGAAGCAATGCTAATGATATACAGATTCTTTCTCTAGAAATTTCTGAGTTACCTTCTAATTGTACTCTAATTGGGGAGCATAGCATCACCTAGGTTGGCTTAGGAATGACTGGAGAAATTCATACCAAATATTCAACAAAGGAGATCTTTGTGGCTATGCTGTATCTTTGTGAGGTTTCCCCAATGTGAGGGGGCATGGATTGTTAATCAACTTCTTTCTAGTCAATCAATCAAATAGCATATATGAGAATGTGGCTCAGATAAAAAAAAAAAGTTGAATTGGATTGGCTATTTCAGGAGTCCACAAATCATTCAGACAAGTGAAAAATGTTCTCCATTCAGTTGATCTAGTATTGTTAACAATTTTCATAAATATTTGGACATCAATCAATTAGACTGTGTGATGATTTGATTTGGTTGAAAGGACCAGGCTAACTGTATTCAGTCTGGTGATTTCAGTCATAAAGACATATCCATGATAAGCTATTGATTGCAAAAGGCTTTGACATTTTGAGATAAGATGTGCTCTATGAGTATAAATTAGCAATTAGCAAAGAATTTAGAGGCAAGAAATATGAAGATATTTCTGAAAACTAAGCCAGGATTCAATAAATCATTAAACCAACCAAACATTCATTGATCATCTACCATGTAAAAAAAAATGTGTTTGGTGTTAAGATAGACACCAAGTTGAATATATTAGTCTCTGTCTTCAAGGAATGTACTGTATAAGAAGAGCAGGGAGTTCTAGCATAAGTAATTATAATATAAGAAAAATATTTTTAAAAATTCAATAAAAGTGCAAAGTCATATGAGAATTCTAAACAAGGAGAAATTTTCCTGCTGAGAGGATGAGAGAAGACTTTGTGGAGAAGGTTTTAAATGATCTTGACTTGGAGAAATTGGTAGGATTTCATCAGACTAAGTTGGGAAAATGGGTTTGTATGTTCTTTCTGTGATCGTGGTTATCTGGATAATTTGTAAATTTTGATATAATTGCTTAATCTTGTACAACTAGATAATTTCTTATCAACAAGGTTAAGTTTAGATTGTGTGTGTGTGTGTGTGTGTGTGTGTGTGTGTGTGTGTGTGTGTGT
>NW_027187341.1:9996689-10110738 GCF_028583685.1 Petaurus breviceps papuanus | reverse complement strand
TGTGTGTGTGTGTGTGTGTGTGTGTGTGTGTGTGTGTGTGTGTGTGTGATTTAGACAGAAATGGTTATGGTGGAATGGGCAAGGTGGAAACAATAACTTTAATAATAGAATGAATTTTTCTGTGGATGATTAGAGTTTTACAGGTACCAAAGTATGGATATGAAATTAAAAATAAAAAACAAACCTCAAGCTGGATTTTCTTCATATATGAATTTGGTCTTAAGTAACACATGCCAACTTCTCCCACAGTTGATTCAAGGCCATCCAAGGAAAGGAGTGGTAAGGAGGAGAGAGGATATTTTTTTCTTGGTATGCCTAAATTGATATGTGTTGATGAATATTCATCAATCAAACTATTTCTTCTGCTTCTAAATAGTGATGTGCTAAATGCTTAACAATGAAGAAATGTGAATTTCACATAGTCTATAAAATATATACTTTCTTGGATATTGAATATGAGAAAGATGTATAATTTCATTGGTGTGGAAACCCAATTAAGACCTGGGCAAATGTAATCTATGGGGCATGAATTATCCAGATCATTATCTCAATTCTCTATTTGAATTTCATAATGTGTATCTATCCTTTGGGCCTACTGATGAGGGGCATAATGCTGATTCTACATTTGGAAAGATAGGTTTGTTTTGTTTTTTTCAAATGTATTCAATTATTTATAGATCTCTTTAAGTCAGTGTTTACATAGCAGAAGGTGAATAACAGATCAAGCTATTATCCACATTCTTTGATTATTTTAGAAAACCAATCAAAACAATTCAAATTAATTTCCCCCTGTGAAATATGCCAATATCAAGTAGGCTATTGCCAAATCACTCTTTCTCTGGCTGCTGTGTAGATTTATAGACATTTTAGATAAATTCAGTCTCTTAGACATACTTTTCTCATTGTAATCAGGGTGGGTCAGGAAATAAGTTTGCTTGTTTTTTAACCTGAATTATATTGTTAAGGGAATCCCCTGAACTTGTCCTTTTGAGTTGCTAGTATTTCCCAGAAACACTGGACCCAAAGTGTTCTAGAGGCCCTAAATGTGCCAAGAATGAAGCTCCCACACTGAGCTTACATAATTTATTGTTTGTACCCCAAGCTGGACTGCCTGTGTATCCTTGGGAATCAACACAGGTGCCAGTCAGTCTGTAAAAGACTAAGAAACTGCTTATGCATCCGGGACCCTAGTAGATAAGCATACGGTCCTATCTTCATGGTCCAGCATTTCCCAAGGGAAAAGAATGTGGCTTTTGCCATCTTAATTATTCATGATTCCTCCTCCTCTGCCACTTCCTTTTAGAAGAAGATTTGTTTCCTCCCCCTTCCTTTGTTGTAATGTCATAAATATGGGAGCTTCTGTTTGGATTGTAAACTCTTTGTACTTGCTTAGGGTTCCACATGCATATTCTTTTCTCTTGTAATAATTCTAGTTGCAATACAGGATTTCATGGACTTCTGATATTGTTTTTGGTTAATATGAATCATTATCTTGTAGCTAAAAGATATGAAACAGTCTAATAAATACCTTCTTTCAGAATGGCATCTCAAACCAAGATACTCTAAAAGACTTTTTTGCATCTTTCACATTTTTTTATTCCTTTTATGTTTTTTCAAGGAATTTTCACAAATTTCTATCCTAAGCTTCAGCATTAAGCAGAAAAAAATTGTTTTGAAATTGTGGTTTCCTCTTTATTTTACTACATACACACAGGAATTGCAGGGGCTATGGTATGGATCAATTTTTACAGGGAAAGGAAAGTTTTTCTTGGTATGTTGTGAAAATGAAAATAATGAATTCATTTGGTAGCAATATTGCACAAAATGACCCCACTGAATGGCATTTATGTTTATCTTCTGCTATGTGGATATTATGAAAGGGGTACCCATATGGTCTGATAAATAGTCACAGTCATAATTCAAATTCAGTCTTTTCACTGAGGTCCAATTTCTTTACATGACTGATTTTGGAAGTTGAGAAAGAAATATGGCCTGAGAAGTAGGCTCTTTTAACTGGAAATGTTGATTTTTGTACGTTTTTTTCTTAGTTTTCTATAATGATTTTTTTTTTTAAAAGCAGACAAGTATAAGTGCTAATGAAGGAACTGGAGGAGTTCTCAGGTGAGTGGCTGATGGGGATTTTCTTCAACTCACATCTTTCTGTTCCTCTGAATGTGAACTCAGTGTTGATGAAGGGTATTAGGCACTAAGCTATTGGATCTGTAACTAATCATTCTGGAACTGGAACACACTAGAAATACCACACACATTTCCTGGACTTTTATCCTTCTAGTCTATCTGAAAGGTTTACTACTTTAGTGGGTGAAAGAACAGTGAGAGTGACCAGAGAAACTTAACAGAGGCAGTCCAAATTGTCAGTAGGGGTTAATTATGCATAGAGGTGATGGTTTCAATAATGTTGACAGTGATATTTTATAAGCTGGGAATCTCAAAGAATTTCCTTTTATAAATGAATAAATGTGGGTTCCTTCAACCTGGATATTTCATTTATTCAAAATATTAATATTAATGTGGGTTTATATCTATTTATGAAAATATAATTCGTGAACTTCCAAGGAGCCAGTCAAGAAATCATTGACAAAAAAAAAATTGAATTTAAAGTATTTTCAAATTGTATAATAAAACCTCTACACCCAGGAGAACTGTGATATAAGAATATATCAGTTCAGATCAGTTTGTGAGACTAGCTAGCTGTCACCAATCTCTAATTTACTGCATGAACAAGTCACCTAGCTTGTCTGAGACTCAGTTTCCTCATCTATTAGGCTCAGACGAGATGAGCTATGTGATCTCTTTGGACTCTAATATTATACAATCCTATCAGATATGATAGCCCTGAAGGAATAAGACCTAGGATCAATATGTTCTGTTGAAAGTAGCAGCATGGTATAGATTTACATGAATGGGAATTTTAGTAAGTGATCCAGTCTGAATGGGGGATAGTATGAGAGGTCAGAGTATCTTGGAGGTAAAGGCATATACTTATTAAAAAACAAAACAAAACAGGTAGCTAGTTTCCAAAATCAACTTCATTTATTTTGCAATTTTTCTGGGACCAGACCTTTCTCCTTTCTTTTTTAGAGCTGTGAAAGGCCTAACAGAAGCCTAATCACTTTGGAAGCTCTGGCTAATGGCCTAACAACACTGATATTTTCCTTTTCTGCTCTGTGGAGGTCTCCCAGGCCTGGTCATGGACTATCAATCAGGGTAGCCGACTCAGATTTGGGGCCGCAGGAGCAAGAGTTTGTTAGAAACAAAGCTTCCAATTGTCAATTATCTTTCCCTTTGTACTATTTTCTCTGACAATGAGAATCTATCTCATATCAAGAAGGACCTCAGCAAAAAGCCCGTGAAACACTGACAAAATGCAAAAATAATTTCAGCACAGGGCCTGCCACAGACTTTTGGGTGGGAGACTTGGTTAGCAAATTGTCCATAACCCCACAGAAACACCCATGTCTGCTTAGCATAAAAGATATGACTGTGTGGCATTGCTCAATCTAGATTTCAAAGACAAAATCGAAAGCTATACTTCAATAGTCTTTGGATCACTGGGAAGAAGTTCTCACAAATGATATCACAGCTCAGGTCATTAATGGTTCTCTCCCTTTACCTCACATTGCAACCTCCATGTGCAAGCTTCTAATTAATGTAGCTCAAACAGGGTAGTCTTCTGATGCCAAAATGTGTGGAAAATTTCCAAAGATTCATTTGCATTTTAAAGGGATTTAGAATCAGTACCTGAATCAGTTGCCCTTTAAAGATTCTATTCCTGTGTGTGGGGGAGGAGTAGGGGGAAAGGGAAGAGTATACATTTGACTTTTGTTGTATGACTTTTGTTAAAAACCTTAGCTGATGCTAGCTAATCACAAAGTATTTCATATTGCATTATATAATCACAAAATAATAATAGACTTGGTAATTTTTAGGCCCAAAGATATTCTTTTCTAGAATCCATCTTGTAAATATTTTCTAGGTGATCTTTTTAAAAGTCCCTGCTTAAAAAAAAAAGACATTTTAATAAATTCACAAATAAATAACTTCAAATTGCACTACCAAGTCTTTAGGGAAGGTGTACTCTTTGTTCTGGGACTTTTGTACCTTTCACACAATTACTTATTCCACATGTCCAAAATGAATCTGTAGAAACACAAAGACTTGTGAGATTGTGCATTTCACCATGTGACTTGCCCTTCAGAGTATGAAGCAGGAGAAGGAATCAGTCCAAGATATAACCAATGGCTTGGTAACAATTGTTAATGTCTTGAAAAGCTAGTGGGACTTTGAGTGATCCCATTTTTATAAGTGTGGTTATCCATCTATAACACATACCACTTTCTTCTCATATTGCACTCAGACCTGTCATTCAGTTTAGAAGGATAAAACAAATCTTTTTTTTTTCTGCTCTTCTCCAGTCTTTTTTTTTCCTCCTTTTTCCCTCTCATCATATCACCTGGGAGCAGATAGCACATTCTCACCAGCTTCTTTTATACTCTTTTGGTTTTCAAGGAACAACTTCGAGTTTCCACTGATGATCATGGCATAGATTGTTTTTGTAATTAGTGTGGTTAATGAACTTCCCACTGAAGCTTTAATAGGTAAGGATGAAGCTGGTTGATATCAGCAAGTACTGTATAAAGAGCTGGAGGAATGATAGGTATTATGGATTCCATCCTCCCATCTCGAAGACCAAATCCCAAATGGTTTAATCATCATCAATGTCAACCTTTGCCATAGCCTCGTTCTGCATGCTATATGGCATAATGTTGCATTTATATTCAGGCTTGACTTTGACATTTGCTCCTTCAGAATAAAAGTGCCTTGATTAGACAAAGCAACTGTCAGAAGAAAGGAAAAAAAAATAAAGATATGCACACACAATCACATTTCCTTGCTAGTGATTGTCCCTGTCCTGGACTGCCTACATTTGCCTAAAGTTTTTGTGTATCAGGCAGAATTATGATCAAGAAGAGTGATTCATAGGCAAGGGCTGAATTTGCTCATGGTCTCTTTTTTAATAGAAGTATCATGGTCCAGTAATCGAAGAGTAGTCCTCAAAATCAGAAAGCTCTAGAATTTAGTTCCACCCCTGAAATAGGCTATCTGTGTGACTCTGGGCAAGTTATTGAATCAATGCTCTAGTCAAATCTTTTAGATTGTAAATTGAAAAAACGGTGCCAACCTCCATTAGTTCATTTGAATGCAAAGTCTTTGTTATTAGGAATTGTTTAATGTTTTATACTCATGTACTTAGTATCTAGCGGAGTGCCTGGAATACAGTAGGTGCTTAATAAATCCTTGTTGGTTAATTGATTGGTAGAGGGAATTTCTTTACCTAGAGGTCTCTCTATATGAATAAAATCACAGGTCTCATCCCTATACCTTCTCCCTTTCCCCATTACTATTTCTATCCCTGTCCTTATTAACCTCCTTTGTGAAGGGAGCCTTTCTTCAGTAATTGGAAAGAAGGGATAGGTAAACTGTCTTTGTGTATGTCAAGGAGAATTCTAGGTATTGCATATAGGTAGGATGTCCTATATTATCTATACTCTACCTGTATTACTTCAAAACTGAAAACTCCAAATTCCATCAGCATGGATACTTCTGCCACTATAAATTATTGAATAGTTTTGTGAACTGCTGTGTATAGAAAAACATTATAATAATATTAAATTATGTTTTATTTCATTATATAATAAAATATAATACACACTATATATGTAATTCTATATATCTATCTTCAACAGTCAAGTGAATTGCTTCCATACACTTAGCTGAAACAGCATCTTCATTAAGGTCTTAAATTGAATCAAGCAGTGCCTCTGATTTCTGCTGTCTTCTTTCCATGTCAGTTCTTTTTTTTTTTTTCAGAATATGTCATGGATTCACTGAATTGATATTAGATGCCTTAGCTTAGGGGATTCTTTATCATTCAACTGAAGTAAGAAATATTTATTGAACCCTCTCAATGATCAAGGTGGTATGCACATATGTATGCCTTGTGGGGAAAGTAATAGAGGAGCATACATTTGGAACAAGAGGAGGCCTGAGACACCATCTATTACAGCATTCCTATTTTACATATAAAGGAACTTAAGATCAACAAAGGTTGAATGAATGACTTGCCTAAGGTCACACAGGTAGTGAGTCTGTTTTTCTTCTCTGTGGTCGGAGCCCTAGCATTAATTTAGTATGTCCAGGATCTTTGGTTTCCTTGGTGTGGGTGCTCACTCCACTGGCACAGATCTCGACCATATCTATTATTTTCATGAGTTTCTCTGGTGGCAAAAACGTTAATTACCTGCTTATGTCTTTTTCCAAATTAGCTTTTTAAAACTGAGCTAGCTGCTTTTCAGTTATGCCTGACACTTTGTGATATGATACTATTTGGAGTTTTCTTAGCAAAGTGGTTTGCCATTTCCTTCTCCAACTTATTTTGCAGATGAAGAAACTGAAGCAAACAAGGTTAAGTGACTTGCCCAGGGTCAAACAGCTAGTAATTGTCTGAGACCATACTTAAACTCAGGAAGATGGGTCTTCCTCACTCTAGGCTGAACACTTTATCTACTCTGCCACTCAATTGCCCATAAAATTAGCTAGACTGATATTCAGACAATGGGCAGATATCTATACCATTTCCAGTTCAGTTCAGAAAGCCCTTCCTTCTACTTTAATAAGCCTATTAAAACTCATAGTTTGCTAAAGAGCACCAGATTTGGGGAACAGATGACTTGTCTTCAAATCCTATCTCTGCTAGTCATTACCTATGGGAACTTAGGGAAGTTACTCCACATTTTCAGGTTTCAGTTTTTCCATTTATAAAGTGGAGGGAGTATGGCTAGATGATCACTAGTGTCCCTCTCAGTTCTAAATCTGTTGTCCTATCATCCTATGGAATCTTCCAAATATTCCATTCCAGGTCACCTTCATACTATTATGAGACAATGAAGAACACTTCTGCTGTGATAACCTATCTAAAAATCTATTATTTATACAAGTTTGAATATTAGTTTTTTGAAGGTAGGGGGACATTTAATTTCTATTTTTGTATTTGAGCTCAGGGACTCACAAATAGTATCTGCTGAATAAATGTTTTTACTTGAGTTGCTGACTGTGTGTGTGTGTGTATGGGGGTGTGTGTGGTGTGGGTTTGCATGTGTGCATGGGTATATATTATTGGAGAGACAGCATGAATAGTTGGATAAGAGATTTAGCATCAGAGTAAGGAAGACCTGAGTTCGGGTTCCACCCATGCCCCATAATGGCTGTGTTAGCCTAAGTAAGTCACAGCTCTTAAATTCCATACATCCCCCTTGTCCCCAATTCTCTAGACTACAAGCTGCAGAGAAGGTGTTAATCTTATCACATACCTATTGAAGAAGGTGTAAATCTTATTACATACATATAGAGGAAGTTCCCTATCTAAAATGATACAGCGGCCATCAAAAATATATACTCTATGGGAGTCAGCACTTGTTCTCTATAAAGTCATCAGTGAAGAATTCAAAGAAATATGTGAAATAATTCCCCTCCTCAAAGTACTCACAATTTAGATAGGGAGATAACACATACACACACTGAAAACTAAGGAAAAAAACTACAAAAACCTAACCAAAATTCAAAACATCGATTTAAGAAATGCTTTTAGGCAGTCTGTGATTAATTGCTCAATGAGAGTGTATACAATATGTGCTAAGAGTTGAGGAGACAGAAAAGGTACTATATGCTTCAGTGATCTGGGAAGACTTCCAAAACAATATTCCTGTCAAAGCCCTCTGCTCTTTGCAGTCTAACCCAGGTTGAACTGGGTATTATATCATGGAGAAAAGCAATAATTTCACGTTTATACATTCTTTATTTTAAATTTTTTAACTGGATCTGTGATTTCATTATGATGGTGAATTCTTAGTATAGAAATTCCACAAATGTAGGTGGATAACTCATCTGGAACTTAGTCTTAAAAAGCTGT
The DNA here is from genome assembly GCF_028583685.1 of Petaurus breviceps papuanus. Classification (NCBI taxonomy): domain Eukaryota; kingdom Metazoa; phylum Chordata; class Mammalia; order Diprotodontia; family Petauridae; genus Petaurus; species Petaurus breviceps. The sequence goes on along the minus strand of NW_027187341.1, from coordinate 10,102,748 downwards.
CTGGGGCACTTAGAGGTTATAGTCTATTATAAACTGGTCTTCTGTATACTATATGATGTCTTTCAGCTAACACACTGACTTTTTTCTTTTAATGCCTTTTATTTTTCCATCAAATTCATCCCCAAATAGATCTATCCCTTCTATAACAAGTCTTCTTTTCTCAGCCAGTCAATAAATTTTGAAAGAGCCTACTATGTTCCAGGCACAATGCTAAGAACTTGTGCTACAAAGAAAGGCAAAAGATAGTCACTTCTGTGAAGAAGTTCACATTGTAAAGGGGAAGACTGTATGAAAACAACCATGTAATAAATAAGCTATATGCAAGCTAAATTGAAAATAATAGAGGCAAAGCATTAGAACTAAGGGAGTTTGAGAATACTTTTTGTAAAAGATGAGATTTTAGCTAAAGGAAACTATTAGGCAGAGATGATGACGTAGAGCATTCTAGGTATGGTAAAATACCTTGAGTTGAGGTGAAAATTAATGGAGACATTGAATTTGTCTAGTAGTGTATGTGACACTCCATACCCATAGTCCATTGCCTCTCTCATGAAAGGAAGTTGTATTTTCTCAAATCAAATCATATTTCAGGGTCAAACAGCCATTTAAATTATAAAGTTGTTGGTATCATTTGAATGATACTAATATTTACATTGCTATGTTCATTGAGAATATTATTTTCCTGGTTCTACTTACTTTACTTCCCATTGATTATTGTCCTTGCATGTTTCTTTGAATTCCTCATATTCATCATTTCTCAAATCTATTTCATTCAAGTACCATAATGTGTTTAGCTATTCTAAGTAAGCTATTCTCTTACTATTTTTCCATTTTCTTTTTGGTCACCACAAAAAAAAGTGCCATTATGAATGTTTTTAACCCACTCAGTTTTCAAAATAATCTTCCTCCTTATCTTTTTTAGAAGAGTGCAGTATGTGTATTACTAGTTTCAATTCAACAAACATTTATCATATATCTATTATGTATAAAACCTGTGCTGGTAGTGTCCTTACAAAGACAAAAATGTGAGTCACTACCGACAAAGAGATTACATTCTACTAGACTTTTCAATCATCTCCTTTTGCCTTTTAACCCCATAATTAAAACAACAACACAAAAGCAAAGCCCAGCATTAGACTCTACCTTCCCCCAATCCAATCCAACAACTGCTTTTTCTTCTTCCTTTTTCAGACATACTCCTGGGGGAAAAAAGGCTACATCCGTTGTCTCTGCTTCCTAGTTACTATAACTGCATCATTCAATTTAAACTGTTCTCTTTCAATTTACTAATGATCTCTTAATCGCTAAATCTGATATTTTCTCATTCCTCATCTTATTCGACCTCTTTGGTTCATTTAATACTACTTTATTTGGGGAGGTTTTTTTTTTTAATCTATGAAATAAAACAAACATTTCCATAACAAAGATGATTGTTCATGAAACCATAAATCTACTATGCCTGACTTCCTTTTCCTTTCAAATATACAACTAAATTATCATGTAAATTCCCCCCTTTTTTTCCAATACTGTTGATAACCCTCTCTTGTTGTATGCTCTCTCCTTCTGAAATCTTGCAATACTGCTTACTCCCCATATTCCCTACTATATGCTGAACACGCTCCTACTTAGTCTGCTTGGCTGGTGCACCATCTATCTCATACCATGTAACTGAGTGTAACCTGAGATTTTCCTGGGTCCCCTTTTTGCTTCTCTCTATACTTTTTTCAGTGACCTCCTCAGTTCCCATGGTTATAACTATCATCTCTTCAGAAGATTCACAGATCTATATATTTGGCTCTATTTTCTCATCTGAACTGTAGTCCTGTGACACCAATTTCATATTGGACATTTTGAACTAGGTGTCCTGGAACTATCCTAAACTCAACAAGTCCAAAAAAGAATTTGTTATCTTTCCCTCAAATCTTCCCCTCTTCTAATCTTCCCTATTTTGTCAAAAGCACTACCATTTGTCAGTTCCCAGGTTTGTACTCTTGGCATTAGTCTCAACTCCTCACTCTTTCTCATACTACATATCCAATCAGTTGCTAAATCTTGCCTCTGCAATATCTTTCCCATCTGACCTCCACTCTATAAACATAACTGCCATCTTCTTTGAGGCTATTATCATTTCTTTTCTAGATTATTTCAATAGTTTCCTAATTGATCTTCCTATCTTCAGTGTCTTCTCCCTTTCTCCATCCTTCACATAGTTGCCAAAATGATTTTCTTTAAGATTACCTAATGTCATCCCCTACTCATTAAAGTTCAGTGGCTCCCAGTAAATGTAGGTTCATTATACATTCCTTTGCTTAGTTTGAAAAGCCCTATTCAACCTTGCCCCAAACTCACTTTCTCATCTCATTACCCATTTCTTTGGCTCCCACACTTTTTAATCCAGACAAACTGACTTTTTCTCTGTGCCTCCAAAATGGAAATCCATCTCTCATCTCCATGACTTTGTATTGGCCATCTCCCATGCCTGGAATGTATTTCCTCTTCTTCTCCACCTCATGTAGTCCCTCTTTTTCCTTTAAGATGAAACTAAAATACCATCTACATGAAGACTTTCCTGATTTTTTCCTCCCTCACTGCTAGTGCCTTCTCTTCTTAACTTTATTTTAATGTACCTTATATTTATTTGTGTTAATTACCTTACCATTTATTCTACATGTGTATGTATGTGTATTATGTATGTATGTACACATAACATACATACATATACACATTTAAGTAAACAGATTGTTCTGTAGACCTCTAGGTAAAGCTAATAAGTAACAGAATCCTAATTTGCCCTTGAACATGAAGAAGGGAAGGTATGTCAGAATTGGGCCTTGCCCCTGGAGGGAGGTTGTCAGCACGCAGTTCAAGGACAGCTGCGGGCTAGACATAGACACAGAAAGGAAAGGACGGGCTAGTGTGGCAAGGAAAGGGATAGATATTTGGTACCAAGGGCTTGTAGGTGAGTTGGCACAACTGGGCAAATTCTTCTCTCTTGGCACTCAATGTCTCAAGTCAAGCCCCTGATATGGTAGCGGTAAGGGCTACAGCAATAGTTTCTTCTTTTTCTGCCTCCATTCTTCTGCTTTCATTTGTTTCTTTTTTAAATTAGTTTATTTATTTTTAGTTTTCAACATTCACCTCCATAAGTTTTACATTTTTTCTACCTCCTTCATCAAGATGGCTTGCAATCTGATATAGGTTCTACACATGCATTCCCATTAAACACATTTTCACATTAGTCACGTTGCATAGAAGAATTATAACAAATGGTAGAAACCAAAATAGTCTGCTTGGCTCTGTATTCTGACTTCATAGTTCTTTCTCTGGATGTGGATGGCTTTTTCCATCATGAGTCCTTTGGAATTGTTTTAGGTCATTGTATTGCTGAGAAGGGCTAAGTCTACCAAAATAAGTCATCACACACTGTGACTCTTACTGTGTACAGTGTTCTCCTGGTTCTGCTCACTTCACTCACCATCAGTTCATACTCCTTTCCAGGTTTTTCTGAAGTCTGCCTATTCATTATTTCCCATAACACAATAATATTTGGAGGACATAAAAAAAATCCTCTCACTTATGGTATCCTGAAAGATGTCGTTGTCATCATCATCATCATCATCATCATCATCATCACACTTATATAATGCTTGTAGGTTTGCAAAGCTTTCGCCCAATATTTCATTTTATCCTCACAACAACCCTGCAAGATAAGGGTTATTATTATTCCCACCTTACAGATGAGGAAACTGAGGCAGAAAGTAATTTTTCTCAGAGGCACATAGCTATTATCTGAGACCAGATTTGAACTTGGGTTTTCTTCTTGGTTCTAGGTCCACTGCTTTACTTAGCTGTCTTAGTAAGATAGAGTCAACTGCTTCTATTACTTCTTCAAATTAAGTTCTCTGAAACTGTTAGATGGCATAAACCCTTTATACACAAAAAAATACTATCCAGTCAAAGAGGGTCCTTTACACTTTATTGATTATATTATTGTTTCTAGAATTAGATGACTATTGGAACAAACTTCATCAGCTGATAGGTTCTTCTCTTTTTCCATGGTCTGCATGCATTCTAGAAAATGGATCAGGATAGAGAGCCAGAAAGAACCTCAGAGATTATTATTTCCACTCTTTCTCTTTTATAAAAAGGGAAATCAAGGTCCAGTGTAGTGAATTGATTTGACCAAAGTCACATGAGTAATAATTAGCAGAACAAGTAATTTCTTTTGCCCTTATCTAGTTGTTCAGTTTTGGAAAAGGCAGATAAAGTTTACTATGGTCCTTGAGATATACAAAAAGAAGTATATAATAGACAGAATGGGTTTTAGCTTGAAAAAGGCAATAACAAGGAGTGAACCCAACTCCATTGCTTTTAAAACAAGAAACTTATCAGGAGCTACTCTGGATTGTCCCTGATTACAACTTAACATATAGTCCCATCTTATAAAAAGCTGCACTAGCATTAATGCCTTTGGATATTCATACATTGTGTAGGTGCCCATTAACTAGGAAATTGCTAAATAAGTTGTTGTTTGTGAATATAATGGAATATTACCGTACTGTAAGAAATTATGGTTATGGATACAAAGCAGCATGGGAAGACTTATAAGCTGATGCAATGTGAACAGAAAGAATGAATATAAAAACAAAACATTCTAAACAGTACTACAACATTATAATGACCAAGCTTGGTCAAAAAGAGAAGATATGAGAAAATAGCTCCCTCCTTTCTTTGAAAATAGAGGTTTGTGGGTATTCATGTAATATCAAAATTTTTCAATGTGGTATTGGTAGTTTTACTAGATTTTTAAAAAAATCCTCTCTTAAAAAAAGAAACTGATGACTTTCTAAGGGGGTGAGTTGGGAGAGATTTATTAGAAAAGGTAGGCAGTATTAAAAACAAAAGCTATTAATAGCAATTTCAAAAAATGAAAATCATTCTTTGCATATTTGATCCCAATCTTCCTGCTTCCTACCTGGCTGGGGATTTCTTTATGTTCTTATCATTGCCTGGAGGGAGAGTGCAATGGTGAGGAGACACCTTGAGTGTCTTAAGAATCAACTTTTATTTATTCTCAGACCTGACAGTTTCACTTCTGGTTTGCTGCATCTGGAGCCTGTTCATATTATCGACCACAGGATTTCTCTTATGAAGGGGATGAATAGTGTGAAGTTCATTCAGAACAGATGCACCTTAAGTGACAGTTTCTAAATCATTGCCTTTTTTGTGTCAAGCAATTCAGTACAAAGCTGGCTGTCAATTGACACAGTCACATCAGTCGGCTTACAAAGGATTAGTGTCCTTCAGTCCCAATAATACCTTCTTAATTTTTACACTATCTCTTTCCTATTGCTAGACTACTCTACTCTTTGGAAGGTGCATCACACAGTACAAAGTATGATTCATTATTAGCAAGCCAAGGCTGAGAAAGCATATGTCTATCCAATATATTTTTCCCCTTGATGAAAAAGGTGAACTGACAGCAAATTTCTACTTTATGAAAGGCTGAAGAGCTCTGTTAACTGGTAGCTTCTCAAATTTGATTTTTATTTTAATTGCATAGTGAAAACAATTTAGAGAATTTGGCTACTAACTGGAGATGTTTAAATTCTCAAATTCACTCATTAATACATCAAAAACTCATAGAGGGAAGAGAATGAAAGTAAGATCTTTGTGTCAGAAAAAAATTCATTCAATGCCCAGAAGGGGAAAAAAAAGGCTATCACAAATTAATTTTTTCTTTACATACCTAAACAATGAAACATAAATCTCATGCCAGTGCATGTAAAATGCTATATACAAATCTTATGCCACAAAGACAAGTGTCTAAAAGGTAAATAAGATAGTTTTGGATAAGGGTTCCCTTGGAAAGAAGTTTTTATCCTTATCTTCTTTAAAATATGGTACCAAAGGAATCAAATTCCCTTAATTAACTTAAATGAAATTTTTAAAAGCTTGGATTATATCATTAGCTAGTTGTAGGACCTTGGGCAAGTGTTTTTAATTTTTCCAGGCCTCAATTTCCTCATTTATAAAATAAGGCATAGGGGCAGCCAGGTGGCACAGTGAGTAAAAACACTGGCCCGGTGTCAGGAGACCCAGGATTGGTTCTGGCCTCAGATACTTGGCACCCACACAAAATAACTGGCCATGTAACTTTGAGCAAGTTACTTAACCCCAATTGCTTTAAAAAAAAATAAAATAAGGCAGATGATATAAAAAAGTTGTAATTCTAGGACCTTATTTTTAGTCCATAATTGGTTTGACTCCATAGGGAATAAATATTTATAGAGACTTTGGTGTCATTAGCTTTTCTTCATATTTAAGACTATAATACTTCCTTATTCTCAGCTTTTGAACATGTAAATATGGAGACATCATCTAATAATATAACAATCCAAATGTATTTATTGTGAAGCAGATTAAATCATTCCATTTTGTCCTTCTACTTTTCTTTTTTTTTTTGCTCTTTTTTTTGGAGGAGGAAAGTAGGGCAATTGGGGTTAAGTGACTTGTTCAAGGTCACATGGCTAGTTTGTGTGTGTGTGTGTGTGTGTGTGTGTGTGTGTGTGTGTGTGAAGTGTCTGAGGCTGGATTTGACCTCAGGTTCTCCTGATTCCAGGGCCAGTGCTCTATTCACTGAGCCAACTAGCCACGCCATGTCCTTCTACTTTTCAACAATGTTTCTGTCCACAAATTCTGGGTATTATTGGGAAACAGTTCAACGCACATGAGAGTCTGATGTAGACAGAGTGCTATGTTCAAAAGAGGCATTCAACAAATTTCTTTACAAATATCAGTAATTATTAGTAGTCGTGATACAGAATTAATGAAAAAGAGATTTTTAGCTTACCTAGTATTAATAACAAAGAACTATATGTAAGACAGACAGAACTTCTGACAATATTAGCCAGATCAATTCTATATGAGTTCATTAATGGAGAAATATATGCCAACACTACAGTACAATTCTCTTTTACCAGTATGGCTGGTTTCATTGGAACCACTCTATGCCATTGACTGAACTTGGAGAAAAAAGTTTATTCCTTCCAGACTGTTGGAATCTATACAGTCTGTTTTTTTCCCACTTTCTAAATCAATAACTCATGATATGATGTTGGATTCCAGTGCCATAGGAGCAAAAATATACAACTGGGTACAGTTGAATACGATGCCTTTAACTTAGAAAGAGGGCAAATAGGATGTGGAGAATTGGGTTTGCTATGAAAACCAAGGCAGAATCCAGGAGCAACAGACTTAAAAAGCAGATTTTCCTCATGCTTTGTCCATCATTGAAAAATATTATTGCTATTATTATCAATAATAATAATCCTACTTTGGGGATCTGTGGAACAAATCCCTGTTGTTAAGCCATACTGACTTCAGTGTAATAACATTTGCCTGGTTAGGAGGGCACTAAGCTGTCTTTATTCCCCAGAAAGTAACTTGAGGCCAGTTCTGGCAAGGATGTTATAATCTTTCAGTCTTTAACAAATTTGTGTGCCAAGGTGTGATTTACCCGCACGGAGGGGGCAAGGAAAGAACCAGCAGCTAGATTCGCAAAACTACAGCTTCCTCCCTTAAGAGGCAGAGAAAATTCAAGTCAAGAGCCAACAAATAAGATCTGTTTCAGCTTATCTTGAAAAATTCCAGACTTATTCATAAATGTGACAAAAGTGCTTTCGGGGAGAAACACTTTGAAAAGATAAAAAGTAAACACTCGATGTGAAACCCAGAGATTTGGATATCTTTCAGAAGGCTGAGCTTGGTGCAGAGAGCAGTCTTGACAATGGGGGATGATGTTAGATCTCTCTTTTATGTTCCCTTTAAGTACTGGTGAAAACAGGGGTGAGTGGGAATTATACAGTCAAAGCAAGAATCAGAGTTTTAAAAGCAAGACTGGGAGGGAGAAGAGGATCGATTGGGAAGCAATGAGAAGAAGTTTGTTTCTAAAATACACAAACAAAAATTCTTAGATTTGAGGACTGGAAGTGACTTTTGAGGTCAGTTTGTCCAATTGCTTCATTTTATAAATGCAGACATTGAGATCCCAGAATGTAAAGTGACTTCTGCAAATTCACCATTGATATAATTGGTAGAGTGAAGATTTGAACTGAGGTCTTCTGACTCTGAATCATTTATTCTTTCCACTGTTTCATTATGTGGTATAATCAGAGCAGAACTTCAGGAGATTCTGGCATAAGAAGGGAAGATGAAATCTATAACGTAACTACTGACATTGAGTTTCCAATCCTCTAGAACCAGTTGGGATTTCTTATGCTGTATTCTAGCCGTGCATTCCCCCTCTTTCCCATTCTGTGTTATGCAGTTGATTTTTTTGTAAAAAACCAAATTTCAAAAAAAGAAAAAGAAAAGAAAAAACAAATTGCAGGATTCACAGTTATTACTTATTAAATTTCATCTTAAGTTCAGCTCACAGCTCCAACCTGTCAAGGTTATTGTGTATTCTGACTCCACCATCCAATGTATCGACTATTTCTCATAGTTTCATGTCATCTAAAAAGATGATATGCCTGCCATCTATGACTTCATCCACGTCATTAATTAATCTAGGGTACTGAATTGGGCCAAGGACAGTACCTTGGGACATTCCACTAGGCATCTCTCTCTTTTTCTATGGTTAGCCACCTCCTTCTGCATCCACCTAATGGTGCTACATCTCTACATCTTGCCCAGTAAAGATTTTGCCACATGTTTTGCTGAGATCCAAATATACTAAGTTCACAATATTTTCCTACTCTACAAGTCTGGTAACCCTATTAAAAAGGAAATTAACTTAGTCTGGTATCCTGCAAGAACTTGAACTGGCTCTTTGTGGTCATTACTTCCATTTACTAATTTTTTTTCTGGAGAACTAATATCAAGCACTACCTTCAACTCTTCTTTTCTGAAAATTGGTTAAAAAATTTACCTACGTCTAATTATCTCTTTAGTGACCTTAGTTTAAAGTTTAAAATTCCTAATAACCATTTTTTTTTTTGCTTCCCAGTCTGAATACCATATACCTTCACAGAAACACACACACAGACACACAACACACACACAGGAAGGAAAAGGAAAGGAAAATAATTAAGGATAGGCAGTTTTCACTTTTCTCTATCATTTATTATCTTTTGATTAATACCAGTTTTTGAGAAATCTATTAGTTCCACTTTAAAAAATATTTTTACATCAGAAAAAATAATCTGATGTAGGGATACCAGATCAGTCAGGTTGTATGGTTTCTAGAAGTTCTTAGAAGCATCTGTAAGTACTTATAATAACAGAGGAAAGAGAGGTAGGAGGGGTCCAAAGGGCAGAAGAGTAGGATTCTGATCCATTACTTTTGAAGGATCTATTGGGGAACACATATGGTCATACCTTCCTTGCAAAAAGGGATTGGGGCTTAGAGGAAGAGATAGTATATTGAATGAGAGCCACCAAATGGTGATGCTTGCTTGCTTTTGCTTAAGTATATTTTATTTCAATGAAAATGTGATCTCATCATTCAGCTACTTCCATCAACAGTCTAGATTGCAGCCTTTCCACGTTTTCTCATTTTGCACTACTCTCATCTATGTTCTCCCATAAATCCTCAACAGGAGATCAAACTAATGTACTTAGAATCTTTCTCTGGATCTTTTGACATTTTGTGAATACCACAGTGAAGACATATAAGAAGCCTACCTGTTACCACTCATTCTTGTTAAACAACTTACATATCTCCTTTTCTGGGCATACACCTTTCTGATTTTAGCCTTTATTCCATTTTTCTGGTGCAGTTCTTTATTATTAATATGTGACAACTCTTTTGATGACCTAGAACTTTGTCTTCAAGAATTGTGATATGTTCCATTCTTTGCAACCATATAACTTTACATAGTTATTAGTTTAGGTTCAGTGTCAGCCTAATACACACACACACACACACACGCACACACATACGCATACATCTGTCTATCTGTGGACTGATAGTGTATCCAACTACTTATCTGAGTTTGGAAAATAAGTATTCTTCAGGCATTTGCTTTTTCCTATCTGAATAATTAGATAAAATGCTCTTGAGTGATTATGGATCCCATTTAAAAGGCTCTGTTTATATGTCTTTGACAAAATCAAAATTATACATATATACTTGATTTTTTCTGGCAACTTGGAATCAAACACATAATATACTTCTTTACCAATTCAGTTTATCAGAATGATAAATTTATCAGAATCATTAATCTCACAATAGGGTAATCAATGAGTTATATGACTGGATTGAGGAAGCAGCCCTTTGTTGCTATCAGGGCAAAACTTCCTTAATTCCAAACTGACTTGATTCTTAAAAGGGGTTGCCACTCCCAAATGACTATCAGACATAGCAGAAGATGGAATACAGATAATGTAATTTCATCATTTACCTCTTTCAGTTTCTCATTTAATGGCTCCTTTCTAGTCTCTAGACAAACCCAAATATATTCCATGCTTAAAAGAAACAACAACAATGATAATAACAAAGCATCTTAATTTTACTCTACCATCTATCTCAAGCTATTGTCCTATATATCTCCTCTAGGGAAGTCTAGAGAAAAAACGGTCTACATTTGTTGCTTCTATTCACTTGTTTTTCAATCACTTTGTAATCTGGCTTCCAAACCTACTCCTCAAGTGAAGCTGTTCTCTCCATGGCTATGTTTTATGTGTGTATGTGTATGTATATATGTATTGTACACATATGTATATAAACATGTACACACAATACATATATACACACGTGTGTATGTAATATAGAAATATACATACAACTGCATGATCATAGACCTTTAATATCTTAAAATATCACTGACTTTAATACATATAATTTAATATATTTGTATTACTTGGTAAAAACAATAATATAGTCTATTTCTCAGTCCTTATCCTCCCTACTTTTCTGCAGTGTTTAACACTGTTAAGTCTTCTTGGCTATAGGCTTTCATGACACTGATCTTTCCTGTGTCTTTTCCTATCTTTATGCCAAAACCTCAGCATCTTTTTCAGGATCTTCACCCATTTCTTGCCTCCTTCTCTTCCTTCTCCTCCTCCTCCTCCCCCCCCCCCCCATTGTGTGTACTCCCCAGACTCTTTTCCCAATGTTCTTCTCAGATCCCTTGGATTTCAACTCTTAGCAACATGCAAGTAACTTCCATACCTATATATTCATTCCTGATCCCTCTCCTGAGCTCCAATTTTGCTTTTCCAAATGCTTTCTAGATATCTCATGTAGATATCTTATAGGCATCTCAAACTCAATTTGTCCAAAACAGAACTCAACATCTTTTCTCCTAAACTCATTCTTCCTTCCAAATTTCTTATTTCTGTTGAGGGGAACCCCCATTTTTTCCAGGCACCTAGGTTTGCAACCTAGTAATTCAGCCTTGCTCCTTCACTTTCATTTACTCTTCCACATTGAATCCCTTGCCAAATCTTGTAAATTCCCTTCCTCCTACCTCCTACTTTTTCATCTGTCCCATTTGTCCTCAGATAGGTCCCTAGTTCCTCTTGCTTTGGATTATGACAATACTTAACTAATTGGTCTCCTAGTCTCCAACCTACTGCTTCTCAAATCTATCCTCCCACAACTCTTAATGTTATATCTCTTAAGCACAATTTCCATCATGAAAGCTTCCTACTCAAAAATATTTAAGGCTCTTTACTGCCTCTAGAAAAATACAAAGATCTCTATTTGATATTTAAAGCCCTTCGTGATCTAATACATTATTCCCCTAAAAATTCTACATTTCTGTCAAATTGATGTATTTTTTGTCCCATGTGCAGCATATGACTTTCTATTTGTTTTTCACTAATTACACCCTTCCCCCTTAACTATAAGAATCTTCTGCCTCAAATCTACTTTTTCAAACCATAGCTCCCTTTGTTCAAGAGTCATCTATTATAAGAGGACTTTTCTTATTCCCCAGTTGTTAGTTTTGCTCTCTAGCCCCAATTTTCTATTTTTTTTGCATATCTTCTTTTCTGTGTATACTTTCTCCTCTTCTCTCCTTCAGTCAAATAGAAGTTTCTTGAGGGAAGTGGCCCTTTTATTTTTGTCTGAGTATTCCTGGCACTCAATACATAGTATGTATAATTAATAAATGCTTTTATAATTGAATTGGATCAAAACTTTAGTGAGCTAAGCAATAGGCTTTGGAAATACTCTCAAATGGAACATGTATTTTCTGAAAGTCACTCTATAATAAAGAATCTGTGTAGTCCTGTATAAAATAGTATGTCAGTCAATGATCTTTATTGAACCTCCATAGTATATAGAGCAAAGGATTAAATAATATGGGAGGGAAAAGAAGGGCAGAAGAATTTGAGGTAACTTTTGCTTTGATTGAATTTACAGAGAGAGCAAGATTAGAATAAGGGTGTCCGTCTATTATGAAACTACTGAAAGCATGGACAGATATGGCAAGAATGTGAGAAAAGAGGTCAGCTTGTCCAAGTCTAATAGAGATGAACCCTTTATCAATAATGATAATTTGATCATCTTGGAACACCTGCTGGAGCACCATCTGGGTTTTTGGAAGGGAAGCAGAGTTAAGAAATGAAGTCTAGAATGTTCTATTGCTCTGCCAGAAGACATGTATGTATTTTCTCAATTCCTGGTAAAACTATAAGTTTTTCTCTACTGAATACAGAAGTATTAAGAGAAACCACCAGATTGGCACCATATTTGGTCAAGCGGTTGAAACATCTTCCATAATGCCTTTCAGCCCATGGCACACCTCTGAGGGATGGGTTACAAATCTTTGTTCATTCTGACATTTTAATTTTCACTTCTCCCAAGGAGACCTGCCATATTTTCCACAGTGTGCAACAAATAGCATTTAATTTATGCATTTAAGTAAGCAGAACTGACAAAACAATAAAAGCTGCATAAGGTTTACGTGGGCAAATTGCCACTTCTTGAACTTTGAAATTTGCGTACACAGTAAGTTTGGAGCTTGCTAATTAGCTCCATGCACATGCCCAGAAATAGGCTCACAAATATTGTTTCTTGTCACATAGAATGTTTTAAGATACACGAAAAAAAAAAACATCCTGTACCTTCAAATGACATACCTAGGCCAAGAATATAGTCTACAATAATATTTTTAGTTCCACAGTCTGTTTTTAACAACAAAAATCCTTCTCAACACCCTCACCCTCCAAAAATGTTGACAAGAACAACGGACTTGGCAGGACTAGATTAAGGACAGGTATACTGAGGGTCAGTCTGCTGCAAAGATACCTTCTGTGGGGGCATGATAGTGAAGTCTAACAATTTAGGAACACAAGCCTGGGGCTCTTCCCAAATGGCCAGCCCCAGAAGAAACTCACTATTGGGAGAGAAGAGTCACATTATTTCATACCAAAAAAGGAAATAAACTTAATTCTGCTTGCCTCCAGAGGCACCAAGTGAAAAAACTGGGAGTAGCAGGTTAAAATTATAATTAGGTAGATTTAAGTTCAATGTGACTTTTCTTTTCTCTTTCTCTCTCTCTCTCTCTCTCTCTCTCTCTCTCTCTCTCTCTCTCTCTCTCTCTCTCTCTCTCCCTCCCTCTCTCTCTCCCCCCTTCACTGTCTCTCTTTCCATCCTTCTCTCTCTCTCTTTTTCTTTCTTTCCTTCTCTCTCTTCATATATCTATCTATATTTTATATATGTCTATAAATAAATATATGTACATATATACATGTGTATATATGTGTGTGTGTGTATATGTATATATGGCTGACATTACACACACAATATATATAATGTCAGCCAAAGATACTACACCCTGCTCAGATCTCCTCTCAAGTACTGTATTCAGTGTTGGAAGTCAAGTTTGAAGAAAGACATTGATAAACTGTAAGGATAACAATGGTTCTTTAGACCACACTAGATTATTATGGATCGGCATGAAGTAATAAGATAATTAGCCTTAGGAGAGAACACCTGAGTGGGAGGGGAGGGTGAGGACAGGCATAATAGCTGTCTTTAAGTGTGAACAGTTTTAGGTAGGGAACAAGAATTTAATAATCTCTTATTATTTGCCAGGCATTATACTTAGTCCTGACTGTACACTTACATGAAATGAAAGATAGTACCTGCATCAAGGAGCTTATATTCTAATTTACACCTTCTAGCTATGTGATCCTGGGCAAGTAACTTTACCTCTGTTTGTCCGAGTGTCCTTATGTTAAAATGGGGAAGACAATAGCACCTACCTCCCAGTTATTGTGAGAATCAAATGAGATTACTTATAAAGTGCTCAGTTACTATTATTTATTATAACACGGAGATGAAAAGCAGGGAGTGGGGGTGGTTGCAGAAGAAGGGAAGAAGATACCCTCTGTTCTCCTCTGCTCTTTCCCTTCATCCTTATTTCTGCTGGAGGTGAGAGTCTGAGGTCTCCAAGCCTGCTCCAAGGGAGGGTCTTTGAGTACACTTCACATCTGAAGTCCTCATTAAATGAACACCACTTACTTTAGAGACCAACCCTTGACACTTTATGCCAGTTAGTTTACTAGTTTTCCAGTGTAAGCAAATGGAAATGAATAAATCCTGTGGTAAATGCCATCAGATAATGTTTAGTGATTGATGGCAGTTCCTAGTGGTGTTGAGTGTATGTTCAAGGTAACCTAATTGCATGGATAACCTGCACCTCACTGTCGAGATGGATAGACAATGCTTTGGTTTATTGTATAAAGCCGCCATCATTTGTTTGGAGGCTCAGTGCCTCTGCATGCTTGGGTAAGAATTCAATAGCATATTTATTTTATTTATGTACTCAGGTGTTAAATTTATATAGCACTTCCCCTCTGAAGAGCTTAGGTCACTGTAAAAAAATAAATAACTTGCAATGTTTGATGTTGTAGACTTGGAAACTGTCCATAGGAAAGGAAGAAGGAGGAGGAAAAATGAAAAATGAAAATGAAAGGAAGGAGTGGAGGAGAATAGAGGGGAGACAATGACAAAAGTTGAGACAGCCAAACAATGATCTTTCCAAGTTCCTGAAAGTCACTATGGTTTATATGCTATCAAGGACTATTTGGTCAGTAGAACAAAAACATTCCCAGAATTTCTTCAGTTTGACCTCTGTGCTGCCCCTGATGATTCTGAAGATGTCCATCATTGAATTGAATTCAACTAATAATCCATGATGACCATTAAGGTTCACAATGGGGTCTTTTTTTCAAAAAGGGATGAAGAAACCAGAGCATGACATTAAAGAGAAGATTGAAATAACATTTTAATTAATTGTCACCAATGCACACTGTTGGTCCAGTGGTCACATAGCACTACTGGCATGAGAAAGAAATATCACTGAAGTAGTGATAGAAAATTAAAGTTTAAGAAACATCCTGAGTGACGCAGTGAATGAAACATGATGCAGTGAATAGAGCATTGTCCCTGGAATCAGGAGGACTTGAGTTCAAATTTGGCTGCAGATACTGACATACTTACTAGCTGTGTGACCTTGGCAAGTCACTTAACCCAAATTGCCTTGCCTCTCCCCCCTCCAAAAAAAACAAAACAAAAAACAGAAATATCCTATTGGGAGATACTTACCTGCATGTATAACACCCGTTCACATAAATACTATTTGGCTGTCTTGATTATTTGTCAGCGACTATCTTCTATTTCCCTCTGCTCCTTCCCTTCATCCTTATTTACTTCTCTTTTCCTTTGTGCTTCTTGGTGGACTCAGTTTACAAATTAATAACAAATGCTGCAAATTAAAACTTATTTTACACATGCACACAATGCTGTTAAATCTAGAAGTTTATTATCTATTGTTATGACTGGGGTCTTTCATCTTGAAGCAGGTTTAGAAAGCCAGGACTTGCCCCATAGACCAAACTTTTTATTTCTTTCTAGGTGACCACAAGGACTATGGCTAATAAAAAAATGATAATAATACTTTGTTTTCGCATAGGATCCAAAGGTGACACACTTTGAGAAGATGTTTTGTTCTATTACTAAGCTCCAAAGAAATAGCTCAGACCTCTCCCAACTTCTTTTACTCCAAGAGTTCTATAAGGAATCTATTAGCAAGGATGATTATTTGTTTGATAGGGGAAATTCTAGGAGCTGTGAATTTTTAAGTGAAAGGTGAGTCACTAAGAGTTGAGAGGTTCTCATTTAATCCATTGAAGATACAGGGACTAGAATCTGAGCAGAATAATTGAAGACCCAGTGCATGGGTTGAAAAGCTGCCCTGTCAGAACTGTGGTAATTAGAAGCAGTCAGTTCACAGAAGGTTTCGACTGATTTTCTTGATTGATAGAAGAGAAAATTGACTTCATTGGCCAAGGTCTTCAGTAATAACTACTTCTTATTGTCACCTAGAGTTGAAGAAGGCCAAAGCCTCTCATAAAGGCTCTCTGCTGCCACATCTGGCTTGAGAAGGAAAAAGTAAGAGGAGGTGGAAGGGATTAACCAGATTTGTTGACTAGTTGGGTTAAAAAAGTCATGTGTATAACAGGTATCTTATTTCTTGCTCATTCAATAGGAGGTGAGGGGGAGGAGGTAGGGAGAGAATTTGGAACTTAAAATATAAAATAATGTATTAAAAAATTAACCTGAGTTGCATAGCTGTCAGCTCTATTCTAATTGTAAAATGCAGCATTTGGTTGAATGAATAACTGGCTGGTTTGTATACTCCATGACTGGCCAGACTGGTGAGCTTTGTAGGTCTCTAAGTTAAAGGAAATTGATATTCATATTAAAAAGCAACACTTTTAAGACTAATTGTAAATTGAAAGTTTCTAAATACTACCATTCCAGTAGGGAAGAGAAAGTTTGCCTAGCTGAAGAGCAGTGAGGAAAAGACAAGCATTAAGCAGAGAAGTAGTTTCATGTAGGGCAGATATTCCTGAATGGGTTAATGACATAGAACCATGAAGTCCAGAGTACGGAATTATTCCAAGCACATGGATTTTTCTCTCATATGGCCCCCTGACAGGTTCCTGTAAGCAGGTATCCACTCTTTGCTAAAGATATAAAGTAATTGTCATGTTATATTTATACAAAAACTTTGTGTTTATGTAGTTGCTTTTACATATGAGTATCTACATTACTGTTGCTGTTTTTCTTTATTGTTAAGTAATGGTTCTATTTTTAAGATTTTAAAGCATCATTATTATGACTGGCTGGTTGTGGGAAATATTGATGGGGGCTCAAGACCTAGAGTAGTCTCTAAAAATGGTTACCCCTAGGGTCCTGTCAGAATTTTAATGTGACCTTTTGGTGGTGTTCTATATCTTGGAACCTAGTACTGACATGTGAGAGCAGGTCAGACTGAGAAAGTCAACCTAGAGATGTAGTAGGCCTTCTCACCTGGGTGAGAAGTCTGCATCTCCCTGCATACTTTGGTTTGTCTATATGACTGTGGCTGATGATGTCATCCCTGTTTTACAGTTATAATCCCACCATTCTTTCAGGCTTTCATTCTATAAATTTATCTTTACATCTCTATTACCAAGTCCTTTTGTTTCTTCCTTTGAAATGACTTTCAGATTCACTCCTAGTGCAGGCCTTAATTGACTCACTTGGATTATGAGATAACATAATTAAAATAGCACTGGGTTTGGAGTTAGAGGATCTGAGATTGAATAGCAGCTCTGCTTTAATTACTACCTGTGTGACTCTCAGCAAGTCACTAAACTTCTCTGGGCATCATTTCCTCATATGTAAAATTAGGGGTTTTGACTAGACCAAGGATGGGTAAACTACAGCCCTGGGAACAAATCTAGATTGCTGTTTGTTTTTGTACAGTGGGAGCTAAGAATAGTTTTTACATTTTTAAATACGATAAAACTTTATTTTAAAATACTTTTAAAAATTCATTGTTAGCTCACTGGGCTGTAGGCAGCTGGCATTGGCTCTTGGGTCACAGTTGCCAACTCTTGAAACAGATGTCTTCTAAGGTCCCTTCCAGATCTGAATCTATGATTCTGAGGTCCTTCTTTATTAGCCTCTACCCTAGTGGGCCTTCCTGTCCAGTCTATTCCCTCCATAAATTACTGTCATACTTGTTTTCCTAAAACTGGTCACTTTATCTCCATCTCCAGAAATCCTCCCTGGTAAATGCCTCATTTCAGTAATCAAGGCCCTCTATTATGTGGCCCTACCCTATGTATTCTAATTTGGCTCCAGATAGTGCCTAGGGAAAATACTACATTGTACTCAGACAAATATATGCTACTCATTCCTTCCTCTTGCTCTAGTAATTCCATTTAACTCACCTAGAATGGAAGGATCACTAGAAAGGGGAAACACACACACACACACACACACACACACACACACAGAATTTATAATCAGAGGACTCCAATTTGAGTATGGATCTGTTAATTATTACATTACTGTAGCCAAGTTAATTCTTCTCTTTGGGATTTAATTTTCCCATCTGTAAAATAAAGTGGTTGAGATTAGATTACCTCAGAGTTCCCTACTAGCTTTCTTATGATGCTAACTCTATCCTGCCTGTGCCTTTCCTTATGCTGCCTGAACTGCAAATGACCCCTCTCTCAAGCTACCTTCTAACTTTTTTAGATATGTGTATTTCATCAATTTATATTTATGCTGAATATATTTTATGTATGTATCTCTCCCATTAGAACATAAGTTCCTTGAGGGAAATGATTATCTCCTTCTTTGTACTTGTATACCCAGTACTAAACAATGCCTGGCAAATTTAATTTATTTAATATAATAATATATATTTAATATATAAGTATATTATATATAAATAAATATATATATATATTTAATAAGTGCTTATTGACTGATTGATGCATAGGAAGTCAGAAATAGCTGGACAGAATTGGACTCACCTGGGATTCCAGGTACTCAGATAACGCTTGAGTGATTTGGCAAATATCAGAGGCCAGACTAGATGAGGGCCCAGATTTCAGGTTAGGTACTCTGAGGCAATTGTACTGTCAAGCAGGTACCCCAACTCTAGGGGCTGGGAGTGTTTGGCCTCTAGTCTCTTTAATCTTGCTGGCTATGAATGGCCATAGGCCTGAAGAATCCTGGAAGGTTGGACAAAAATTTCAGTCAGAGGAAGTCAGAGGTCCTAGATTGCTGACTAAGGCTAAAGTAAAATTAGAAAGGCTAAAGTGATTGCAAGACCCATCTAAAGTTCTATAACCAGCTCAATTTTCACCTCTTTTACCTTGTCTTTTCTGAGTTTTCCAACCCCCATTAACTTGCTTTTTTTCTGAATTTCCATGTCATGTAATCAAAACCACCTAGTTTATGACTTTATTGTTCTCTTATTGCCCCGTGTATCTTGTCCTTCCATTTGCTTGAGGGCAGAGAACATGTTATGTCCATTTTGCCTCTCCCTCCCCCTGCCCAGTGTCTAGGATAGAAGAAGACATATACAAGATGATTAATAAGTGCACATTTTATGCAATGACTTAATTAAAAGGAGATATGGTCTAGTTTTTCATGCAGGTGATTTCTATCTTTTAAAAATTTCTCTCTAATCTGCTTTCTCCCAGGTGTCTAATCAAAGCTTGAAGACTTAACTGATTGATTTGTTTTGGTGGCCTCACAGTGGCTGTGCTTTTCCTCAATCTGCTTTACAGAATCTTAGTGTTGGAATCGTCCCTGGAGTCCATTTAGACCAAGCCATCTCTGAACAATAATCCACTCTATAACATACTAACCAAGGGGTCATCTAGCCTTTGCTTGCTGACCTCTAATGAAATAAAACTTCTTGCCTCCTGAGGCAGCCCATTCCACTTTTTGATAGGTCTTATTACTAGAAATTTCTTTTTTATTTTGAATCTAAAACTAGGCAGCTAGGCAGTTCAATGCATAGAACTCTGGACCTGGAGTCAGGAAAAAATGAGCTCAAATGTGACAATTACTAGCTGTATGATCCTGGGCAAGTCACTTAATCACTGCCTATCTCAGTTCTCATTTGCAATTCAGTTATTTTCAGTTGTATTCAACTCTCTGTGACTGCATTTGGTGTTTTCTTTGCAAAGGGTGGTTTGCCATTTCCTTTTCTAACTCATTTTACAGATAAGGATGGAGTTAAGTAACTTGCCCAGGGTTATACAGCTAGTAAGGGAGACCAGATTTGAATTCAGGAAGACTCATCTTCCTGACTCCAGGCCTGGTGTTCTATCCACTGTATCAACTGATTGCCCATCATCTGTAAAATGGAGATAATAGCACCTACTACCTAAGGTTGTTGTGAGAGTAAAATGAGACAGTATTTGTAAAGCACTCATTAAAATACTATATACATATTAGATAATAATGATGATGATGATTTCTCTGAAATTTTCCTCTGCAACTCTACAATTTTACTCCTTTTTAAGCTTTGTGGGGCCAAGGAAAAGAAATTTAATTTCCCTTCCATGTAACAACCCTTTAAGTAATTGAAAACTTCTATTATGTTTCCCTGCCAGAGTAGATAAATTAGTGAGCTAAAGAAGACCTGGGTGAGAATTATGCCTGGCACTTAGTTGCTATATGAACCTTGACAAGTCACTTATTTTTTCTGAGTCTCAGTTTTCTCATCTATGAAATGCAGACAGTAATGCCATCGATTATCATGAGATAATTTATGGTAAGCCTTCTGCAACTTTTATATCACTCTATCCATTCAAGCTGCTGTTTTTCTTGTTATTAACATTATTCTTTTCCTTAGGATCAAAACATTGCCAGTTCTTTCAACAGATTCTAATATTTGACGAACTCAGGGCCCTTTGTCAACCTAGTCATCTTCATCAAGATACTTTCTGCCTTATTAATATCCTTCCTACAATATGGTGCCCAAAACTGAAATGGACAATTCCATGAGGGCTCCTAGCAGGGCTGAATATGGTAGAACATCAGCTGTCTGGTCCTGAATATTATACTGCTCATTCTACCTAATTCTCAGATGCCTTTCATTCTAAATTTTCTCAGCAATACCTCCAGGGTTGCTGAACTAGCTCCTATTATAGACATTATGTGGACAAGAGTACTGTTGAACCATCGGTCTCTCTCTTGTTGGTTGAGTTAGAAAAAGAAACATTTGTAATGCAGTTACTGTGTGTGGAACACTGGAAATAATGAAAGTATTAATAAATCCTAAAAATTATGGTAATTATTGTGAGACAACATTTATAAAAAAAAATCATCATGTATCTATCAATCATTTAAAACTCTTCTTCTTGCAAGAGAAGTGAACAATTAAAGGACTCCCACTTCTTTTTTCCATGCTCAAATTGTGGAAAGTGTGAACTTTTCATCACATCTTAATTCATGCTTTTTTCCCCTCATCACATTATTACCTGTCAAATATGAACTTTCTAACCAGAGATTCATCAGCATTACATGTCATTGGTGAATATTTTTGCTAGCTTTTTTTCCTCCTAAATATTGTGGAGAGTAGAATACTAAGTGAAACAGCGAATGCCAACTTTCTTTATTCATTTGATAAATTGTAGTATGAAACACTGGAGCCAAAAGAGTAATCAGCTTCCCCAGGCCAATTGCAAAGCATAGTGCAAACATACAAAAGTGCGTGTGTGTGCACATGCGTGTGTGTGGGTGTGTGAGTGACTTCTTTCCCCACTGACAAATTTGCACATTGGTCTGCAGTTAAAGTGTTCCCTTGGTATTGATGACATTTTGATCTGAGTAACAGTTCTGGTACTCTGTTAAGGTTACTTTCTCTATACAGCTTCAAAGTTGGAGGCTCAGCAAATCCATTAAAGTGGAGTTAGAGCTGAAGAAAAGGTGATGACATAGCTGTTTGAGGTGAAAAAGGTGAGCGTCTTCAGAGGGCTTCAAGAAAGTGCATAATGAACACAATTTGGGAGCTGTCCCTCTCTCTGCTGCCCAGCTGCCTAACCTACATCTGCTGCAGAAGCTCAAGGATGAAATACAGTGTGACCTGATTAAACCCTTAGAGTGCCCCCCATATGAACACTATTCTTTTAAGTGCTACCCTCATTTCATGGGTCTGATTGTACCCTTTTATACCTGGGCCCTGTTTTACAAAGTCATTCACTCAGCAGGATGTTAGCTAGCTTCAAGAACTGCCTGTTTCAATGTAAAATAAATGGTTTTTTTTTAAATCTTCCATAATAGTTATTTCATGATGAGAGAGATTACATTTACTTGTAGGGTCACTGCAAAAACTATCTATTAATTTCTAAGCAAACCTCTTAGATAATGCCTTTCCACACTACTATATTCTAGAGACAGGCTGTTTGACTTCTTTCACTGAGAGATCTCTCAGTACAGCACCTTTTGGGTACCATTGGTCCCAGAGCTTGTACTACTTTGTGTCTTCTAGAAAGGATATCATTCAATGTGCGAGTATTGCCAGTGGTCTTGTCTTTTAGATTTAGGGATAGGCAGAGAGGTTTGGCAATCTCATATACTGAACAGGAAGCTTTGTGTGACTTTATTTTCCTGACAAAAGCTCATAGAGGTCCCTTTCTTGTTAAATCCAATTATACTGTAATTACTTTCAAATATTAAATTGAAAAATGCTTACTTCATTAACAGCTTCTTTCAACCTCCATCTTCACTCCTCCTCCACTCTTGAAAATTTTTATTTATTTTTTTAAAAAATGTGAAGGTGTTTGGCATTCAGACCTGAGCTCCTTTTTCATTTGTGGATCTTATTGCAATATCTAGGGATTCTCAAGTCTCACCTGTTCCCTGTATTATGGTGAGCAATATCTTGTCCCAGGAGCAGATTTATAGCAGCTTTTTTTTCTTAAGAAGTAGAAACTCTCTGATTCACTTCCACCACCAGCAACTCTATCATGAGTAATTCTGCAAGGCTAGCACTTAAACTAATGAATCCTGGCCTCTCCTGGAGGCAACCTATTTCCCCTCCTGATGTTCTAAATTGCTGATAATAACCTGGAAATTTAAAATATCCTCTTGGAGGAAGGCACCCTCAACAGAAAGAATGATCTTTTCTAAGCCTTCCTTCCTTCAGCAATTGGAATGACAGAAAATCTTATTGGAACTGTGGTAGGATTATTTCTCCCACTTTCAGTGCCTTGATGAATTTTTGGAGGAAGAAAAGAAATATCCCTAAACACAAAACACTTCTCTTTTTATTTCCTTACACAGATGTGCTTCTAATGACTAGTTCTTATGCCTCTCCTTCTGTCTGTGTGGGATCACGCCCATTAAACCAGTATAGTACACATATGCCATTAGGGAGAGTTCCATCTGTACTCCTGAAATTCTTGGATACTAGGATTTAGATCTGGAAAGGATATAATTCACCATCTTTTCTGACTTTCTCTTTACAGATGAGAAAACTGAGGCCCAGATAGATTAAATTATTTCCCCAAGGTCATTCAGGTAGTAAGAAAGAGAGCCATATTTGAACCTGGAGTATGATTCTATTTGGTTTAGAAGTATGTTGTACTTCAATGCATACCCTTTGCATTGCATTGAACTCAGAGTTGGGCCAAAAAAATCATCCATGTTGTTCTGACTGCCTTGCTTTAAGTGGGTATAGGGGCATCTCAATATGATACATTCATTCCTTCATCATAAGAGAAAGTTTTGCTTGGAGACCCTTTGTGCCAATATCCTATCCGTGGTATTTCTGTGCATGTTTCCAAAAGAAGCAGCATGTTGTGAACTCTTGTTTGATGATGGACAAGGCAGAGCAAAGACTGGACTTAGGTAGATGATCTCCATTGCCCTCCCTAGCTAAAAACCCAGCCAATTCATACCTCTAGAAAATTGGCTCAGGTGATGTGTTTTATTCTATTTATTTATGGGGGGGGGGGTTGGTGTCAGACCCCTGGTCCCAGCGCCCATTATAGCACATGGTTAGTTCTTGACCTCTCCTGAAGGCATCGATGTGTGTAGTGTGACTGTGTGCTAGTTATTTTTGATGGATTACAGTGTAGCTACAGGGCAGGGAGCTCAAACCCTTTGGGTCACATTGGTAAAGTTTTGAGAGACATTTAGACCTGAAAAAGTATCATTATAACTAGACCTGGGGAGAGGTTTTGGCTACTGTTTTTAGGCTCACTTTCTCAGTTTCCCTCTTTCACCTTCAACCCAAATAGAAAGAATCCCACCAAATTATAGTCCTCCCCACCCCCTTCCACACACATATACACCAACTGAATATGAAAATTGGTCTCTAATTGTTGGATATAAGCTTGACTAGCTTTGAATTAACAGTTAAAGCTGTATTCATTAATCTGAACAGGGAAGAGCAGGCAGACTGTCACAACATAGCTCAGTTCAGTAGTCATGCAGAGCAGGTGAGAGAATGGAAGGCATTTACAAAGCACAAGCAGCTGATCTCAATCAGCCTCCACAACCTAGAGATGAAGAAGGCAAAGCAACCTTTTGCAATATTCCCCAAACAGTGATGGCATATCTCCAGGTCCATATAGTCCTAGGGGATGACATTACCAGTGATGGGCAGTTATCCAGAAGAATTAACCCTCAGAGACTGCCAATGCTTTCTGGAATGGAGTGCTAACAACACACATTCAAAACAAAACAAAACAAAATAAAACAACAATAAAACATGTCACTGAGCATTTATCCTTTGCAGAGAGCTTTCAGGGAGGGGAGAGTAGGGGAAGGGAGATTCCTTAGGGAAATAAGTGTGAAATTCATACCTTTTGATTAAGATACTGGGAATGACAGAATCACAAGGGATAAAATTTAGCATCACTGGTATCTTTCCCTTAGCATTGAAATGAACTTGAGCTGGACCCTTTTAAAGAGAATGAAGAAATTTTAATTTTTTCAAAGTCACTTTCCTTTCTCTTACCAATGGCTCCAAAGTTACTGACATTGTGTTTGCAACTAGTGAGTGCTTTCTATAAGAGTTGTCTATGATATTGTTCAAACATGGTCCACTGGCAAATAATATCTCCATTTTTCATTTAAGGAGAGGAAATCTGGGAGAGACAGCAGGTCTTGCTTAGGGACACCCAAAGGCAGGTGGAAGAATGGTGAATATTGCCTAGTAATATTGTCTCAGTGAGATATCATCACTGCTAAAAACCTGCCATGACCAGTATTTCAAGCATAGATGCTGAAGTATAATATGAGTTGTAACCATTTGACCTTGGGTAAATTAATCTCCCTCAGCCTCAGTTTCCTCATTTGTAAAATGAAAATAATAACCCTGCTCTACCCACCCACCAAACTGTTGTTAGGAGAATGTTTATAAAATATGAAGCATTTTACAAATGATGATATTACTTGTCAAACCCCCATTAAAATTCCATTTTCATGTCTCCTTTAGGCATGAAGATGGTGCCAGATTCTTGAAGGCTGAACTTTTGGTAGACAAGTCCTCCTACCAAGTTGGAAAAGCTTTGAGTATGGATCCTACAATGGACTATGTGTTATGTCATTGATTTGGAGATCAGTCTAACTTATTAAATTAATTTTTAAAAAATCAAGGGTAGGACCTCACATTATCACTATTAGGTTTCACCTTGTCAATTTCAGTTTATTATTCCAGACTGTAAATTTTTCTTTCAATCCTAATCTCACTATCCAGTGTATTGGTACTAAGCCATTTAAACCCCACTCGCTTTGAAATTCCTAGGAATTACTCAGTTTGATATAAGTGAATTTTAGGACTTTGAGCCTAATCTACTCATTGCCTAATCTATTAATAGATCAGGTAGAGATCATAAATCAAATGTCAAAATATTTAATTGGGACAGAAGAGAAATATAATAACTCCCAGCTGTCTATACAGAAATAAAGACAATCTTCCATATATTCCTCAATGAAGATAGACTTAAGGCCTCCTTCTTTAACAATTATTTAAAACACTGATAATCTAGGGTAAAGAACAGGTTAGATTTTATTACAATCTGGGACTAGCAGAATTTTCCTGCCTTTGTCTTCCTTTCTCCATACCTTGAAAGCCAACTGCGACTCACTGTTTCTGGGCTCTGTCTCCTAAAGCTACATGGCATGATTCTTGGATTACACCATGAACTCTCTCACCTCTATTACTCTACCTTGCACCTGCTCCTTTGTGTAGAAACTGTCTCCTGTGATATGGCACTCTGCCCCTGTAGCTATCATCTGCTGAAGCTCCACATGATGCTGTCTCTGTTTCCATAAATGTCATACAATGATGCTCTTCCAATATCTGTTGCTTCCTTGGGGAAGCATTATTGCTCTTCTAGAATATCATCATTGAGGGCCAACATGCCTCAGGGCTAGTCAACACATTTTCAGCACTTTGTCAATAAGTTTCACAGCTCTACTTTGCTGGTGCAAAATAAATAAATACATTAACAAGCAAGCAAACAAATAAAAGTGTTACTCAAGTAGCTGAAAGACTAATGTAAAATTCATTCTTCCAAATGGAAGGACCCCAGCCTTTATTTTTAGTTGTTACGTCTTCCCTGCCCAAAATAGAGACAGAAAGGAGATTGAGTGGGGTAGAGTATTGGAGTTTGTATCAGGAGCGTCTTTATTTGAACCCTGTTGTAGACCCTTATCAGCTATATGATCCAGGGGGAAAACAAAACTTACCCTTGTTGTAAAATGGAGGTAACAGCATCCATCTTACAATGTTGTTGTGAAGACCAAATGAAGTAACATTTGCTTTAAAGTGCTTTGAAAATCCTTAACCAATATGTTAAATTATTATTATTATTGTTATTAAGAATGTTTCTATTGGGCTTGTATATAGATACATATATCCATTTCCATTTATCTTTCTATAGTCCCATCTGTTTCCTGCTTTTACCTCTGGTATCTAAGTCAGATAATTAAAATTACCTTCAAACTCCAATAAAATTCCAGAAGGTATTCAGAGTCCTGGAAGGGGAGAGGTAAAAGGTCTCAGCCTCTAGCAGCAGTCTTTCCATCCCAGTAAAGCCCACACCCTACCACTTTCACAAGTCATACCTCATCTAAGATTTACATCATCTTCATATTTTGTAAATTTTGTAAGGTTTGCATCATCTTCATATTTTGTAAATTTTGTAAGGTTTACATCATCTTCATACTTTGTAAATAAACCAGTTATGCCTTAATCCAAATCATTAGTAAAAACATTTTGAATAGAAAAGAGCTAAAGTCTGAGTCATGTCACATTCCATTAGTCAACTTCTTCCCATTTGACACTGACACATTGGTCATAACTTTTTGGCTTTAGGCAGCCAGGCAGTGCAAAATCTGCTTAATGATATCATCATATAGTTGGCATCTTCATTTTCTACAGAAGAAAATCATAAGATTCTTTGTCAAATTCTTTGTTAAGATCTGGATATATGTCCACATCATTTCTCTGATGTTCTAGTCCATTAAGCCTTTCAAAAAAGGAAATGACATTACTCTGGCATGACTTGATCTTAAACAACCCATCCTGGCTCATAGTTTATACTTCTTTCTGTCCTTTTGCAGACTAAGGAAGGGTCAGAATCCCATCATCTATTAGAGAGAAAGGCAGCATTTTCCCTTATCTGACACCGATGTTTCCAGGGGGAAAGCCCATAAAGTTTGTGTTCCTGATGCAGCCCTGGTATTCTACATTTCCTTAGTTAAGACTCATGAGTGTGGCTGCTGAGATTATCGATCACAGTCCTTTGCAAAGGCTAATGTTTTTATAGAGAGAACTGGCATGACTGGGTGGTGGAATACCACTAGATAAAATGTAGCACAACATGGGAGAAAGCGCAGCAAACAAGCTTGATTGAGGAGACATACTCAACAAACAAAGGGAGAATCAGGTAGAATAGACAAAGGGTAGACTGCTGGGGTTCTGGATGGGGTTAGCCACCCCACACAGATGAGGCAAAGTGAGGTTTTATCTGTTAACTTAGTCAATAAACATTTATCAAGTGCCTACTATGTTCCAGGTTCTGTGATAGGCACTGGGGTTATAAAAAGAGGCAAAAGACCCCGCCCTAAAGGAGATTACAATCTAATGAATCAAATAGGACCAATTTGGGGGAGGAAATTGTGAGATTGGACCTGGGGTACAGGTAAAGGTTCAGGACTCATGCTGACTCATGCTGAAGGGATAGGGGAGAATAAGGAACAGCACTGGAGTTAATTGGTATTCAAACTCACCACCAGCAGGATAAAAAGGCTTCCACTATTAGAGAAGGTCTTACTCTGCCAGGTCGATTTGGAATTTTTCAGCTTCCATAGGGATTTTTTATTCAGTAGGGCAGGGAAGCTGTTATATTTCTTTTCCTTCCTTTTCTAAGTCTTCATAAACAAGCATTTTGATGATATATTTTTTTGTCTGGAGTTGATTTCAAGGTCATTGGCCTATGGTTGGAAGTGCGTACCTTCTCCTTTCTGAAAAATGGACTAGAAGTCCATTTGGAATTTTTTGGCATTCATTTGTCACAATTCTTTCAGAATGAAGAGGCCCTGTGCTATAGCTTATAGAGAACTGGACTTTGAGAAATATGTTAGATTCCCACTTTACATAATTAGTGCTTTTGTGATCCAGGACAAGTCTATCTCAGTTCCAGTTTCATCATCTATAAAATGGGGGCACTAATAGCTCCTGTCTTATAGAGATCAAATGAATTAAGGTATTGCAAGCCATTTTAAAAAGCTTTAAAGCACTACATAAAATATGAGATACTATGGGAAGATATAAAGAAAAGGCAATTTTGGAGTGTGGAAAAGCCATTTCTAGCTAGGGGTAAATAGAAAAAAATTGTTTTAGGTGGAGTTCGAACATGATTTTAGGAGGAGTTCAGAAAAAAAAAAAGATGAGATTCTGGAGACCAATTTGGAGCTGTGCCCAAAGG
Organism: Petaurus breviceps papuanus; assembly: GCF_028583685.1. Classification (NCBI taxonomy): domain Eukaryota; kingdom Metazoa; phylum Chordata; class Mammalia; order Diprotodontia; family Petauridae; genus Petaurus; species Petaurus breviceps. The sequence goes on along the minus strand of NW_027187341.1, from coordinate 10,073,984 downwards.
GCTACAAAACTACACATACCCTGATACAACAATACCACTACAATACCACTATATCCCAAAGGGATCAAAGAAAAGGGAAAAGGGCCTATTAAACAAAAATATTTTTAGCAGTTCTTTTTGTGGTAACAAAGAGTTGGAAATTAAGGAAATTCCCATCAATTGGAGAATGGCAAAATAAGTTGTAGTATATGATTTTGATGGAATTAGTATTCTTGCTCTATGAGAAATATTCAGCAGGATTGTTTCAGAAAAAAACCTGGGATGATTTATATGAACTGATGCAAAGTAAAGTGAGTAGAACCAGGAAAACATTGTCACAGTAAAAGCAATATTATAATGATGATCAAATGTGAAAGACTTAGCTATTCTGATCAATAAAATGATGCAAGACAATTTCAAAGGGACCATGATGAAAAATACTACCACCTCCAAAAAGAGATCTGAAGAACTCTGAGAGCAGATTAAGTGCCCTAAAAACTTCCTTCATGTTTCTTGCTTTTTTGCAATATTACTAATATGAAAATGTTTTACATGACTTCACATGTATAATTGATATGCTGTTTGCTTTTCAATGGGCAATGTGGGGTATGTGGGAAGAAAGAATTTAGAACTCAATTTTTTTCAATCAGTTTTTAAAATAAATTTTAAAATTTGGAGTAAAGATGACTGGTAAAGGCAGTAACTCACTTGAATTTCCCTCTAAACAATTTAAAAATAATTTCAGGAATGGTTCAATATTTGGCTTGTTTAATATTAGGAAAAAGTATCAGCATAACTGACCATATCAATTACAAACCCAACAGAAATCATATTAATATCTCAATAGATGCAAAAAAAAACTTTTGACAAAATACAAGTCATTCCTATTTGAAAAAACAATACTATAAGGTTAAATTGAGCCTTTCTGAAAATGGTAAGAAATATTTATCTAAAATCATCAGCAATCAATATTTATAATGCGGATGAGCTAGAAGTCTTCCCAATAAGATCAAGGGTGAACCAAGGATGTTCATTATTACTATTATTACTCAACATTGTACTAGAAATGCTAGCCAGAGCAAAAAGAGAAGGAGAAGAAATTCAAGAAACTAGAATAGGCAATGAGGAAACAAAATTATCATTCTTTGCAGATAATATGACGTTATGTTTAGAGAACCCTATAGAATCAGCTAAAAAAGTAGTTGAAGTAATTAACAACTTCAGCAAAATTGCAGGATATAAAATAAACTCAGATAAATCATCATCATTTCTATATATTACCAACTAAGTCCCTGTGGAAGAGGTAGAAAGAAAAATTTCATTTGAAACAACTGTAGACAATATAAAATACTTGCCAATACAAACCCAGGAACTATATGAACACAATTACAAAACACTTTTTATACAAAGTCAGATCTAAACAATGGGAGAAATATTAATTGCTCATAGATGGGCTAAGCCAATATAATACAAAAGACAATTCTATCTAAATTAATTTACTTATTCTGTGTCATAAAATCAAACTACCAAAATTGTTTTATAGAACTAGAAAAAGTAATAAAAGTCCTTTTGAAAAACAAAAGGTCAAGAATATCAAGGGAATCAACAATAAAAATTGTGAAGAAAGGTGGCTTAGCAGAACCAGATCTCAAACTGTATTACAAAGTGGTAATTGGTAATATGATACTGGCTTAAAAATGGAGTGACAGACCAATGGAATAGATCAGGTATACAATGCAGAGTAGAAAACAACCATATTAATCTAGTGTTTGGTAATTACAAACATTTTGGGAAAAGAACTCACTATTTGACAAAAATTGGTGGGAAAAGTAGGAAGTAATTTGACAGAAACTCTGTATAGACCAACATCTCATACAGTATGCCAAGATAAAGTCAAAATGAGAACATGATTTAGACATAAAGGGTGATATTATGAGCTAATTAAGGAAACATGGGGTATTTTACCTATCATATCTATGAAAGGGAATAATTTATGACCAAACAAGAGATAGCATTACAGGGTACAAAATGGATAATTTTCATTATATTAAATTTAAAAGTGTTTTGCACAAAGAAAACCAGTGCAGTCAAGATTAAAAAGAAACAGAAAACTGAGAAAATGTTTTTTTTTTACAGCAAGTTTCTCAGCTAAAGGCTTCATTTTTCAAATTTATGGAGAAATTTAAAAGAATATGAGTCATCCTAAATAATCAAAGGATATAAACAGGCAATTTTCAGAAGAAGAAATCAAAGTTATTTACATTCATATTAAAATGTTCTAAATCACTATTGATTAGAGAAATGGAAATTAAAACACTTCTGAGGTACTGCTTCACACTTATCAGATTGGCTAATGTGACAAAAAAGCAAAATTATAAATGTTGGAAGGGATGTGAAAAAAATTGGGACACTAATGCACTGTTGCTGGAGTTGTGAACTCTTCTAACCATTCTGGAAAACAATTTGGAATTATTCCCGAATTACTATAAAACGATGGCCTTTAACCTAGTTATACTAATACTAGGTCTGTATCCCAAAGAGAGCAAAGAAAACAGATCTGTATGTACAAAAATATTTATAGTAGTTCTTTTTGTGGTGGCAAAGAACTGGAAATTGAAGAGATGCCTATCAACTGGGGAATGATTGAACAAATTGTATGATGTGTTTATGAGGGAACACTATCCTTTTATGTGTCTTTTCTCTCACTCTTATCTTGGTGGATCTGAATTTCTCATAAAACTTTAGAAAGGTGGAGGATACAGCCAGGAACTCCAGGTCTTTGATTCTGAACCAGGTGCGAATGGAAGCTTTATTGAATCAAAAAGAAGCAAAAGTATAAGATAAGTGTGGAACAATAGAAGTGCATTGGGATTGGTTGAAGATACTGTCATGTCTCTGTGATGCTGAGATAAAAACAAGCTAATTCAAAACCTATCCCAGTGATTGAACAGTTTTATCCAAGACCCTGAGAATAAATCCCTTTAGGAGAGGGAAAATCATGAAAAGACCCTTTGTCTTCTACCCCACCTACGACCAGAGGAAGACCTTGCAAACTTTGGAAGGCTGAAAGATGTTGGACTTCCAATCAGTGACAGTAAGAGTGTTCCTGGAAAAGTGGCAACTACACAGAGTCATTTGGATCAGTAGTTGAACAACATGCTGAAGAATAACTAGACACTCTAAAAAAAATTTAAAAGCAGATTTATAAAGACTCTATAAAGAGTCCAAAGGGGAATTTCATGAATATTCAATGAAGTAGAAAGGTCTTCCAGGACCCAGGAGTTGTAAGATAACTTTTACCACATATGTTCTCTAAGCTCTAGTCCACTTTCACCTGGAATCTGTCTTCACTTGTGGAAGAATGTAGCTTCATTCTGGCAGGTTGTTGTATAACAGTTGTTCTTACCATATAATAAATAGATGTTTCTGAGGAGGGAGGGAGCCATGGAGAGACAGGGAGGGAGGGAGGGAGGGAGGGGGAGAGAGAGAGAGAGAGAGAGAGAGAGAGAGAGAGAGAGAGAGAGAGATTATTCCAGAAAAAGGGATTACCAAGATATAAAGCAGAGAACATTGTCATGGAATACAAAATAGTGGATTTTGACTATAGTGTAGGTACACATAGGAAAGTAGTGGGAAATAAAACTACTCAGTGGAATGAAAACATGCATGACACTGAACACCAAATTATGATATCTAGAACGAATTGGATCAGCAGTGGTGACGAATGGAACTTTTTGAATAACAAAATTTATGTTCTAGAACCATACATTAGGAAGAGAATTATCAGTTGACATATAGTACCCTATTTCACAGATGTTTCATGAGGATCAAGTGAAACAATGTGTACAAAGTGCCTTGAAAACCTTAAAGTGCTACATGAATGCCAGCTATTGTTATTGAAATATCACTGGAAGCAATTCTGTGATAACATGTTCAAATTATTTCATTATCCTGAACTGTAGTTTTTCTATGTCAATATCACTTATCTTGGTTTTCAATTTTCTATTAACCACTTAGGTTTTGTCCTTCCTCATCAGAAGGTCATTCTCCTTGGCCATTGATCTCCTTGACCATTCATCTTCGATGAAAAAAAGTAAGAAAAATGTTTCCCTTCTCTTCTTTCATTGCTTCTCTTTTTTTTTTCATACTCACCCTGAGCAGGAGGCCCTCTCTATTAAAATAAAGCTAGCCAAGCTATTTTGGTTATTTTTAGTAGTCATGACAATCCTTAGCACATACTGTACTTTTATCTTTCTCTGTTCTTTTTGTAAGACCTCATAATTCTTGCATTCTTCTGCAGAAAGGCAATGTCAGGAAGTAGAAAGGACAGTAGACTTAGAATCAGAAGACTTGGATTCAAATCCCACCTGTCCTAAATTGTTACCTTGGTTAAGTAGATTTTTCCAGGCTTCAATTTACTGATTCATAAAATAAGGATGCTAGACTAAATGATATCTATTCCAGTTCTAAATCTTATAACACATTTGTCCTCTCTTCCAATATATGTCCTTGCTAAATCTGAATGCCATCCACATTTTTGTCAAATTGTATATGTTAAACCATATATGCCCTTGTTAAATTTGAATTCCTCCATGATATTCTTATACAGTCTCACCTGTCTCCTCAGACATATTCCCCTTTTTATCCCTATTACAATGAATTGAATGTGTGTGACCAGAATATTATTTTTGAAAGCTTCCCATCATACTTAATTTCTTTTTTGGAGTATCAGGCTGCTTACTACACAATTTCTGAACACTTTGAAATCTGGTCTTCTAAAATCTAGGTTATACATCTATGCATTTTATTTCCCTCTTTATCTGTCATGAACTCATAGGTGACATGATCATATCCTTTCTCTTTCAAGCAGTCCCTCCTTACTGTTCAGAATAAGAGAGCTCTCAATTTTTTTCTCTACCTTACGAAAGATGAAATTATCATCAAGTGAAAGTTTATCAGCTTCTTTCCCTTAAGCAGAGGGAAATGGCCAATAGGTGTCTGGATAGTTGAAGTCCCTATCAAAGCTGTATCCTATTTCTGTGTTACTTTTGTGATCTCTTCCTGGAGCTCATTATAATTTCTTCCCTTCACCTAGTTCCACTTCTGTGTCTCCCTTCTTTGATCATCAGTTGAATTGCTATCCATCATGGCTTCCCCCATGGAGTTCATAGATTTCCCCACAGGTGGATATTTTCTTGATGTATATTGCTGTCCCATTTCTGCTTCTATTTAGTCATCCCATTATGTATTCTCCTTTTCATTTCAGTGAGGTTACTGCCTTTATTTTAGCTATATAGCATTCCCTTTTTTAATATCCCCATATTATATAGTCATGTATAGACATCTGAGTCCATAAGCATCATTTCTATCTTTCTCATCTTGCCTATTGGGCATACTAAGCATCTTGGTTGCTTTTTTTTCCCCCTTAGGTCATACCCTTTGCCATCTTTTGCAACTGTGAGTTGTTACTAGGTAATTTCTCACTCCCATTCCTTCATACATTCCTTAGTAAAAAGTAATTTTTTAAAAAATTGCATTAATTATACTATAGTTTGACAAGGATATATATGTAATCTTGCATAATTGATTATCTTGGCTTCTGCTCACTTCTGTAAAAATGGCATCAAAAGTGCAGAAAATACTTTATGGTATAAACATTTGGTGTAGCATTCTCTTGCCTCTTGGTCTGTGGCTCATTGAAGGAGAAAACCAATGCCTGCCCCAGGACATATTCAGCTTTGTTGTTGATGCATTCAGGGACCTATCAATTGAGATGCCACTACAGAAAGAGTGGTAAATATAGAAGAGGCAAATACAGCTTCATTCCCCTACCCCATCCTGGTCACATTCTTTTAGTATTTTTTAATTTTTAAAATGTATTTTATTTATATATTTATTTATTTTTCTTCTTCTTTTTCATATTGGCCACTGGGGAGACTAAGTTTTCTTTAGAATGGCTTTGGGTCAATTTCCTTTCCAAAGATCTAGTCAGTAACCAATCAGTACATTCCACTTATGTAGCTGATATACTCTAAATCCTCCTTTTTGTTATTACTCAGTCATTTGGTTGTACCTCCCTCTTCATGACCCAATATGGGGTTTTCCTAGCAAAGATATTGGAGTAGTTTGCCATTTCATTCTCCAATGGATTAAGGCAAATAGAGGTTAAGTATTTTGCCCAGAGTCACACAGCTAGTGAGTGTCAGGCTGGATTTGAACTCAGGCTAATAAAACTTCCTGATTCCAGGCTCAATGCTCTATCCAATGAGTCATCTAACTTCCTTCAGTTCCTTCTTAGGTGTCCCTAAAATTAAGCTTCTTTGTATACTTCCAGTCATCAGATATTAAAGGATAGTGTTTCTCCCAGAATCATAAGGATGTTTGATATCATCTAGCATAATATTCTCATTTTGTAGATGAGGACATGGAGCCTAAGAGAAGCTAAATAATGTCCCCCAAGTCCCATGAGATATATTTTTTAAAACCCACTAAGCCTTATACAGTCTTGGTTCTATTCCAATAGATTAGACAATTGGTGAGAATTGAGTGAAGTATTAAATTACAATATCGTTGAATCACTGGTATCAGGCTGTATTCTGAGAATTATTTCTCAGACTTCATTTTGGAATGGCACACTAACAAGAGAAGTGAACTGTGCAAGCTGATTACATTAGCAAAGAGAAGGGTCCTAATCCATTTCTCGAGCCAAAGCACAGGACCCACTTCACCTTATTCATCACTTCATTAATCTGATTTCAAGAGAGAAGGGCTAGATTGAAAAGAGAGGTTATTCAAATCTCGGATGTACTTCTTAGGCATAATGAGTGAGCAATGCCTTCGCTGCTCAGCTTTGTTTCCACCAACTGGAGACAAGTACAATGAGGGTCATGCTACTTAACCACACATAAGGATAGATGTACAATGTCAGGGTTGGATACTGAATTATTTAGAAAAAGAATGGTGAAGGATGACACTGTTACTAGTTGGATATCTGCATGTAGTTTGAAAGTCCATGAAGCAGTTCAAAAGAATATGGTCTCATTTTCTTTCATTCTACAGAATGAGTGGTAGTACTGGATGACAAATTCCATAAGGAAGTTGAATATCCTTCTCAGTCCAGTGGCACACCATGAGAAATGACAGTCCCGATGTATCAGCCACATTTCTGTCACATAATGGAGAGGTCTGGAGGAACTGGAAACACTACCACCCCAGGAATTTCCAGGACATCTGGTAAGTCAACAACATTATCACAAATATTATGGCCAAGAATATGAGTTTTTGCAACAATGGATTCATTTTCCAAATGTTCCAGCTGAGAAAGCCACACAGAACATTCCCACCATTGAGCAGATGGCTGATGGAGAAGCCAATATTTTCCATAGAAACTAAAGTTTACTCTTACATTAGACACTTTCTGCATAGGGGAGCAAATAGGTGCCCACATTTATATGCCATTCTTCCATCCTGGGGGAATGTATTTAAAGCATTAGAGTACCTAGGAAAATATGGCTTCCTATAAGGTATTATACTATAGAACCTCAGATCCAGAAACTTTTTGTTTGTGAAAGGGACTAATTCAAATCCTCCTTAGTTAGCATGAGATGTCAGTTGAGAATGGGATTCTGTATCTTGATTTGCTAGTAAAGATTGTGGAAAATTTGTAGGCATTGATCCAGTTGGATTACCAGTGTGCACACAGGATTTGGATGACATGGGATGGGGTTTCATTTTCAAAGAATACAAAATTAAATTCATACTGGCATTTTCCTGCTTGCAGTATTTACTTTGTTGGTAGAGTGGGACAAGGTGGCAGGTGGAGGATAAAGCATGTTATTTGACTAACATGAAGTTAATATGTCCAGTTGCCTAGAGTGCATTTACTGTGACAGGAAAGTGGGTCGATTCTGCTTAAAAAATATTTTACCTTCACAAGCAATATGTCAGGCAATCAAGACAGGGTATGGAAAAAATGTGTCTGTAGAACTAAACAATAAATCGAATAGCAGGGACTTGTTGCTGCAAATATGGACTTTATTTTATCTTAAGTGGTTGTAGGGATCTAGGTAGGACCCTTCACTTCCCCTGTAGATAACCATAACTGACTATTTCTGAATTCTTAAATGTCTGATAAAATTATTCTATCCTTCCACTGTAAGCTGTTGGTGACTATATGAAAACAAGAAGAGGATTTTAAAGAATGCATTTGTTTCTATTCTGATTCTAATGCTTTTAACACTGGATCAAATATATGTTCCTTTCCTTGGCATTTAAAGCCCTTCCTAATCTTGTTCCAGTTTACCTTTCCAGTCTTATTTCATATTATTATCCCTTAACAATATACTCCATGTTCCATCCAAACTGGCCTACCTGGCTATTTCTCATGACATAGCATTTCTTCTCATGCCTTTGTGCATGCATGCTTTGTCCTCCATAGCAGGAATGCCCATATTCCTTGGAATTTTATTTCTTGAAATCCCAAACTCCATTTGATGCTTATTAAGGCTCGGCTCAAGTTCAATGTCGACACAATAATTTTCCTAACCCTGCCTTCTCTCCTTAATTGTTTGGGCCCTCCCCACTGAAATGACTTTCTATCTATATTTATTTATTTTTTTACTGCAGCACAATGAACATTTCTTGAGGGAGGGTCTGTTTTTATTTTTGCATCTATATTTCCAATATCTTGCACAATGCTTCAAAATGAGCTAATGTCCATAAATGCTTAGCTAATTACACTGAATGGACATTATAATGGGCCAGTTTGTGGCAACATCAAAATAGTTATAGTTAGTGAGTCAGGTAGTGTTAATTCCAGTAAGAGTTTCCATTTAGAAGAAGGAAGTAGCCTAATATAGTAGGCATGGAGTCAGGACATCCCTGGTCCAGCACTAGTCCCCTAAGTTGTGTAATCAAATCATATTACTTCTCTGTACCTTAGTTTTCTTTTTGGTCAAATGTGAAGGTTAAATCAGATGATTTCTAATATCCTTTCCAGCTTCCAGACTCCTCAGTTCTGTATGTTAGAGGCTCATTTGAGGGTTGCAGAGCTCATATTGTTGCTTGGAGTAAAGGGCTTTAAAATTATTTTATTGATATCTTTTATTTTTACATCCCCCATATCTCCCTCCTCACTAAAGTTCTAGTCAGTTATTATGGAATCTTTATCTCTAGCTTTAATATGACCAGTTTTGAATTAGCTTAAAGTTAATATCACCTTAAGTCTTTTTTTCCTCTTAATGCAGCTTCAGTTGTGGAACACCATTCTGGGGAGGTTAAAGGTGTCTCACTGGAACAGTTGATCTCTTGATGTTTCAGTGGCTTAGAATTCTATAATCCAGCAGTGTGAGCTCTTTACTTTTTTGAAAGTACTCTAGAAATCTCTCTTATTTCATAACTGAGCACTTTCTTGCAGTTTCTGCATAATAACCATCAAAGAGATCAAAAACTGAAAAAACTGACTGTGTTTGTTTAAGAAGTATAGTGGAAAGAATACTGTACTTGGAATCAGAAGATCTGATTTCAGATCTTGATTCAGCTAATGAATTTGTGATCCTGTCAAATCATTCCTCTTCAGATCTTGGATTTCTGAACTAGAAAATGGAGATTTTAGGATTTTAATAACCGCATTATTTATTTCATAAGGTTATTATAAAGGTCAAATGAATGTGTATATAAAGTACCTGACAAATATTAAGGTGACATAGAAATGCCGGTTCTAACATGATAGAAAAGAAGTACTGGTTCCTTCTGGTTTGCCATGGCTCCTTTATATTCTTACATCACACAAGAGAAACCCGCTTTGTTTTGGATGTGTGGTTAAGAGGGTCTAGAACTGAAGATTTGGGTGCCACTTCTAATTTATATTAATCTGGTAGGCTTAGCTACAGATAAATGGACACTATTTGCAGCCATGACTAAGTCTCTCTCTTGAAATTCAGTCTAGTGTCATCAATTACTTCCTGACTTGCTTTCCATAGATTCCCTGTTCTCACCCGAAACTTAACATGTCTAAGACCAAATTCATCATCATTTCTGGAAAACCAGTTTCTCTTTAAACCTTGCTCATTTCTATCAATGACATTATCATTCTCCAAACTGTTCTGACTTAAATCCTTGAAGTCATCCTTGATCCGCCCCTTCTCCTGCTTGCCCTTACATTCAATCAGAAATTAAGACCTTGGATTCTTTCTTCCTAATGGCTCTCACATATATCTCTTCCACTGTGATAGTCCAAGCTCTCATTACTTCATACCTAAACTACTGTAATAATTTCTTAAGTGGCATTATTTGCCTCTGTATTTTCTCACTCTATTCTTTGCAGTCCTGTCAGAGTGATCTTTTTGAAACAGTACTTGCATCTATTTTCTTAAAAACATTTAATAGCTCCTCATTGCCTATAGATTTAAGCTCCTTTTACCAATGCAGATTGACACCCAATATGGAATTTACGGTCTGAGAGAGTTACCGGGATCACTGAGGATAAGTAACATGCTAAGAATCCCTCAGGCTGTGTATCTCAGGCATGAAACTTTACAGAATTTCCTAAATCATGGACTGGTCCTCTTTCCACTATTGCTACATAGAGAATAAAGTTCCAAAATCCTTAACCTGGCATTCAAGGTCCTCCAATGCCAGAACCTCTAACAACTCTATCCAACTCTCCATCCTCTTGGTTTCTTCCAGAAACTTCCTCTTCAGTTAAGAACAGATGTATACTGCCAGCATTGCTCATAATCTTCTCCTTGCTTGGAATACAGTGATAAAATTAACATCTCCCTGATGTAGCTTCCTTTTACCTACCCACAACACAGAGAAGCTTTATGTAAAAGAAGATGACCCTAGGACCTTACTATTCTCAGATTCACTTACGCAACTTAATAGTCATTTAGGGGCACAAAATCCCTTAACCACATGATATCCAGTCCCCTTAGATTTGGTGGGTGCCTGTAACCATTTGAGTCACTATACTCTGATGACCTGCTCATCAGACACATTTCCAGGTAGAAAAGAGGGGGGCCACATCAAGAGAAGCCAAGTGATAATACATCCTTATTACATATTCTTGCTGGATTAGGTCAGAGTAAACCTCCTTCTGTTAAATATTCAATGACTTCCCAGTATCTTAATTAGAGCTTAATTAGATCGATACCTCCAAAAAATGCTCTAACTCCTTCCCCTCTTTTTTCTTGAAGGATCAACTCATATCAAATCCTGCCATATAAAGCCTTGCCCAGCTTCTCTAGCCCTTAGTCTCTAGTCCTTAGCTCTGAACTCTTGGGGTCTTGCTATCTATATCACTACATGGTTGGCATGCCTTAATTGTTTATGCAAGTTTCAATTTCCCCCAAAAAGATTTTATGTCCTCCATTGAGGAGGGGAGACTGTTTTTCATGTCACGTTATACTTTCCCTCTCCAGTACAGCTCTGTATATATGTAGAAATTCAATAAACATCGGCTACTCTTCAGCACGATGATTCCAAGTCTGAAGAAGTATTGGATTAGTGTGAGTGCTATAAACAATTCAAATGTAAAGACCAGCTTTCATCCATGTCAGGTAAACTTTACTGCTAGCCCCAGATGCACTAAAAGAAAAACAATAGTACAGGGAAGTTTCAGCTGACTGCTAAAGTGTCTTTCTGAAGCCCTGCCACACTCATCAAACATGGCCTGCCTCATGAACACCTTGAGAGGCGCCAAAACACTTGGGACTTGTTCTAGACCTAATGGTCTTCATTATGACAAGGGACAACTCAGCGAGTTGGAATTCTGATTAACCTTTCAGACAAAGTTTTCCAGATTGTAGACCTAGGAATGGAAACTGAAGTTTCTGATAAAAATGGGAAGCCAAAGTTCTTGACTTCCCATTTACATTTACAGGAGATCCCTGTACTTCATCTCCAACCTGAAGGCTTAGTCAGGTGAGAACTTTTTACCCAAGACAACTGTCAGGATGTGAAAATGAGCCTTAACACAATTTATCAACTTCTGCACAGCTCAGGTATGCATATAAAATGGAAGGGGGAGTGAAGATCTGTTAATAACAAGAGGGTTTTTTTTTTAGACAGCTGAGAACATCCGTCTAGCACCAAACATATTCTATGATTGATATTTAGATTATTCTTTATTATCTACATAAGCAGCAGCAAAATGTAGGAGCTGAAAGAAATGGCTGGAAATTCAATGGCTTGGAGTCAGGCACACTGACTGGCCTCAGGGAAAGCTTCTCAGGGCCAGAGAGGGGATGTGGTATTAACAACTTTGGAATGGTAGATAGTGACTGACAAGTCCCTACTACATCAGGGGGAAATAGTAACATATTCAGTGACAATCCATTCATCTCAAAGCCAAATTTCCAAATTGTAGGCCTAGATTTGTGCTCACCAAAATGACCCAAACCACATTTTCAGTTACATTGTTTAGTAGGAGGCTAAATGACACAAATGGTAAGCCACTTGATCCCTTATACTAAATATGTTAATCAAGAAAGAGGACCAGCAGAGTAGCCAACATTGGCTGAGTGCCTACACATATAGATTCAAAATACAACTTAGAAATGGAGTTTTAGTGAGGAGAGAGTAGGGATGCTATGGCACCATGGCTGTTTGGTTTAGGACAGTAGCATGACTTTGGGCAAAGTCATTTCATCTCCTTTGGCATAGGTTTCCTCATCTGTAAAATGAGAGAAATTGGACTGGATGACCACTAGAGCACCTTCTTGATTTTACTTTCTTAGATGCTTCTTGCTTCTTAATATATTTCTTGGTGTAGCCAAGAGGCTGGAAAGCTACAAACACCCTATAGATAACACAAGAGTAGCAGAAAAATTTCTCTGTGCTTGGCTGACTCTTCACAATGATTTTACTATCTTGATGATTAAAGAAAATTAGGCTGATAGTAATACATGATCAAGTCCTCTCTGACATAAATTTGTTGGTTGGCTGGTGCTATTTTACAGATGAGGAAACTGAGGCAAACGAGGGTCAGGTGATTTGCCCAGGGTGAAACAGCTTGTGTCTGAGACTGGATTTGAACTCTAGTCTTCATGATTCTAGGTCTGGCGCTCTATCCACTGTACCACTTATTATGATACTCCATTCATAACCATTTTCTCCTCCCAACTGAAAGATTAGTATGCAAGAGACATTCAGACTCACCACAAGCTCACTTGAGGTGCCTAATCAAATTCCCTTTTGTTGTCAGAGAAAGGAAATCGTTATGGCCTGGTGAAGAAGGGACTCCGAACTGGCAATGGAGAGGCGAGGATTCCAGAGGTATAGGAATGTTGCAGTAAGGAAAAATAAAAGTTAAAGAATGAACTAATTTTAAAGAGGAACCCAGTGATTCCAGAAGGCTTTGGGGGATATATTTTTGAGGACTTAAAATACCTTGGAGTCATGACAACTCAAACACAGATTTTTTATGAGTAATAGATGTGATTCTTTCTATCATAAGGTAAAATGTCTATGCCCAAAGCACAGATTTATTTTCACTTTCATTCTTATCTTCGAAAAACAGTCCACTCATAGCAGCCCCCTTTGTCTGAGATGGGCTCCTAAGTTCTCTAGCATGTGTTAAAACAAGAAAAAGAGAGGAGGGTATTGAACATGTTTTCTCAGCCAGGGGCATCCTGTTAACTTCACCCTGTGAGTAATTGACTGATTTTTCTTTTGATAAAACTAAACATTTTTTTTAAATGGCTTCAAAACAAACTTTTGATTCATAAATCCTTTTCTCTTCTTTACTTTCTCCCCCATTACTTGCAGGAATCTTTGAAAATTAAAAAAAAACCAACAACCAAAAAAAAAAAAAAAACCTTCTGGTAATGAAATGCACTTAAATAGGTGGGGAAAATGTACGATTCCATTTTTTGACACTCAGCTGATAGGAAGCATTGTCTCTGGAGGGCCTATTCAATCAAAAGCCTGAAATGCTGAAATAAGCAGTGAGCAGGAGTTGGGGAGAAGATTTTCATCAAAGAACAATCTTCTGGGTGAGCTACTAGACTAGATTTCTTTTGGTTGTAGGTAATGTCCGTTTCTATAGGAACCACAGTAACTTTATCTCTTAAGATATGTCCATTGCATTTGGTTCAGGTCCAAAAGATATTTATGTCAAGGTGTTCTTAACCTTCAGTCTATGAACTTCCTTAAATTTTTTTGATAGCTGTATTTTAGTATAGTTGGTTTTCTTTCTAACTTTGCATATTTTCACTTTCTACCTTTAAAATACATGATTCTAAGAATTTCATAGGCTTTGCCAAAGTGCAAATGGGGTCCATGGTACCAAAAACATTAGGAACTCCTTATGTGGAGGGCCCCTAGGACTGTATTAATATGATGAGTTAAGATTATTTTTGGAAGGGAAAGATTAATAACAGCAGCTTTGGTGATAGCAAATAGGGAGGGAAAATGAACCTTGGATTTGTAATTAGAAGTATGGGGTTCAAATTCCTGTCCTATCACCACCTGCTATATCTTTGACCTTAGAAAAATCACTTTTCCTCTCTGGGTCTCAGTTTCCTCACTCTAAAAATAAGGGCACTGGGCAACATGGCAGTTGAGATTCCTTCTCAATTTAAATGTATCATTCTGCAAATTTGGCCTGCCTTTGAAATAGTGTGGTGTGCTGACTAGAGGAACAGTCTCAAAGTTAGAACAATTTGGATTCAAGTCTTACTTCTGACATGTATTGGCCATGTAAACTTAAATAACAAAGTGGAACCCCTGACCTCACTCTAAGGAGTATATAACCATTCAGTCACAGGAGAGGAAGATGGGTCATTACCCATCCAAAACAGACAATCCTAGGTTTTGTATCCTAAACAACTATGCCATTCCCCTCCCTCCATTATGCAAGCTCTGGGTCTTTCCAGGAATACTAGCCTTAAAGGGCAATTATAGGTATATGCTAATTGCAAATGCAGCACTTGAACACCATAGTAGCAGCTGAACAAGTGATTAGGAAAATCTGAATGTGGGTCCCCATACCACCCCCTAGCCCCTCCCAGCCTGCATATTTGTCTTCTGTCCTTCAAATAACTTCGTGCTTGCTGCACTGAAGTCCAGGATGCTCCAAGACAATGATTGGTTAATAAGAGCCATGGATTTCCTCTTTTTTAGGCATTATTATATTATATCCTTCTCCAAACCCACTCTTCTTTCAAGCTTCCCTATTATTGTCAATGGTATCCAGTATTTCTAGGTATGAAAGATTTCAGCCACAATGTCATCTTCTCTTCCTCACTCTCATTTGCCCCACATATTATTTTGTCCAATGAGATTATATTTGTAAAGTGTTGAACACAGTTTCTGGCACACATAGGTGATATGGAAATGTTTATTCCCTTCCTTTCCCCTTTCCACCTATGTAGCTGAGCCATATTGTTTCTACCTCTATAATGTCTCTTGACTATGATCCCTCCTTTTTGCTGATATAGCCATTACCCTTGTTTATTTAGGCCCTCTTCATGAAACTCTGTGGTGGACTTCTTGTCTGTATCTTTTTAATCTCTCAGTGGCCTAGGAAAGTCTCTAAGACTATAAATTGCAGAGAAAATGAAGATCTGTGTTAATAGACATTTTCTCATCTGGAAGTTCCCTATACCAATGAAATCACAGAGCCAGTTCCTATCCCTTATGGATTTTGTAAAGTTGTGGTAAGGATTAAATGAAATATTACATGTAAGGTATAACACAATGTTATAATAGCCTACACAGCATTTCACTTATGTTCAGCTCCTAATCAAGTCTATTCAAGTAGATTTCAGTATAATAGCTCCAACTGTTACTCCACTGAAAAATCCAAAATGATCTCAAAATTGTTACATCACACAAACTCTAGTTCACCTGTACAGTATAAATGGGACTGAGACCCATATGGTATAGTGGAAATAGACTCCACTCTCCCTTTCTAGACATCACGTATTTCTCCTGTTCACATAATTAATGATTCCCCCAAAGTCACTTACATGAATTAATAAGTATTTATAGAGCACTTACTATGGCAAAGTAGACCTTGGGCTGGTTTTAGAGTCAAGAAGACCTGGGTTCCAAAGAGGTCAAAGAAAAGAGAAGAAGACCTATTGGTATGCAAAATGTTTATAGTAGCTCTTTTTGTGGTGGCAAGGATTTGGAAACTGAGGGATACCCATCAATTGAGGAATGACTGAACAAGTTGTGGTATATGATTGTGATGGAATATTATTGTTCTATAAGAAATAATGAGCAGGATGGCTTCAGGAAAACAATCTTCTATGAACTGATGAAAAATGAAATGAGCAGAACCATGGGATGTTATATGCAGTAGCAATATTGCAATGATGATCAACTGTGAAAAACTTAGCTGTTGTGATGAAGACGATGATCTATAGCAATTCCAAAGGACTCATGATGAAAAATGTTATCCATCTCTAGAGAGAACTGATGAACTCTGTGTGAATATTGAAACATTCTTTTTAAACTTTCTTCATTTTTCCTGGTTTATGTGTGTATGTGTGTGTTTTTGTTTTCTTTTGCAGCATGGCTAATAAGGAAATATGTTTTGTATAAATTCACATGTATAATTGATATATTACTTGCCTTCTCAAGAGGAAGGGGTAAAAGGGAGAAAGAGAACTTAGAACTTAAAGTTTTTAAAAAAATGAATGTTAATTTTTTAATATAATTAGGAAATATTTAACCAAAAAATATGGCTGTCTCTGAGTCCATGTCCACATCTGTAGCCAAACAAGCATTTAAGAAGGATCAGATGCATCAATTGATGCAATACATTTTTATATAATTTCATATAAATTCTTCTTTCTGTGCAAATGTACTTTAAATGTAAATAATGATAAGCAGATAATATAACTTTATTTTGAAATTAAAATTTCATTCTACTAGATTTTCTTTACTTTGTGAATAAAAAAATACATTGCTTCATTTGATTCCACTTTGTCCTCTGAGGTATTCTTAAATTCTAGTCCTTCTTTAAGCATTCATTACACACTAGAAACTCTTTTAAATGCTGGCAATATGAAGAAAAGCTAAAATACTGCTCTTGTTTGCCAGGAGCTCGCATTCTAATGGGGGACACAATACAAAAAAAATGTACATAGTGTATCTATCTATCCATCTATTTATATCTATGTGTATGCATGTACATACATACACATATATAGCCTAAATGGAAGGAACTATGAGAGAGAATCCATGAGAAGTGTTCAAAGTGCCTTTTTCCTGCTTTCCATGTGGCTACAGCACAAATAGTATGGTTCTTTTTTTGCACTTACTCATCTTCCCAACTTTCTCAGTCAGTGGATTGGAGCAGGAGACTAAACTTTAACAACCTATTCACCAGGTTGGGGGGTGGGGCTGGGGAACTAGATAAATACAGTATATCCTCATTAATACTGGCCTGGGCAAAAGTTGACCTTTTCTTACTATCTCTGAAAAAAATAAAATTAACAGTCTAATAATGTAAACTGAATAGCAGAGCGGTGTGTTTAACCAAGTTAATGGAACAAGTGTTTTGTAAGGGCTTTGACACATTAATTTGCTCCCAATTATAAAAGCTGCTGGATTTCACCTCAGAAAGCCATTTTTAGGCAGTTGTCACACTAAGATCCTATTATCCTAAGTAATAAAACTGTACTTCTCTTAAGATATTCCATAATTCAGACTGACTCCCCTTCTGATTAATGAGAATAAGTAAGGTCATACTGATTACCCCGATGTGATTAAAAGAGAATAAAACCAAGATCAATGTCATTCAGCAAGCACTTATCAAGTGCCTCCTAGATGCCAGGAACAGTTCTAGACACTGGGGATCCAAGGGAAAAAAATGTAATGGCCCCTGTTCTCAAGGAGTTTATATACAATAAGAGAAGAACAAGTTCCAGCTGTTAAATCAAATGAGATTGAAGGATAATCTATAGCTTTACTTAGAGAGACTAGATCTATGGCTCTTAGAAAAGTTTTCTGGTGATAATTCAACTTGAAATAATGCCAACAAGTTTATATTGGTATCCCCCTATTTGTAGCTGAGAAAGCTGGAAATAGTTCACAGAATGAATCCTAACTATAAGGCAAACTGACATGAACCAAATGTTCGTGATAGGTCCACCTACTCTTCACAAATGGAACCAGACTAGGAACAGTAGGATACTTGCCCATCGCTAATTTTAATCTGCTTTATTGACGTTCTTCCTGATTCGATTGGAGATGGCAGAAGAGGTTCATTTAACATTAACATTAAACACTACAGGATAGATTACAAAGGCTAGGGACCTCTGGGGGAAAACAAACAGTGGACTGTTTAGTTTAACAGATGCTCTGATGGATGGTTAAATGTATCATACAAGTTGGCCACAGGAATATCTCAAACTATAAACACATACATAACTATTATTTGTATATATGGAATATTTGAATAAAATTCACTGTAAGAGGTGGAATTGGCGCTGTGTCCTTCAGGCATTTCATGAAGTAATTTGGTAAAATTGACTTCCACCTAATCCACACTATGCTCATTTCTTCAGCAACATTTTATCTGTGGGTTGTTGTTGAGACATTTTTACTGTTTACCAGATGGGACAAGACTTTACATAACTTAAAACATCTGCTCTCCTAGCAGTCCAATATGATAATGTATTTATGTTCCAGAATTACCCTATTCATTTCTTTTTAAATGATCATTTTAAAATATTGTAGTACGGACAAGTTTACATGTTAATTGCCAGAGACATTTAACTCTTTCCCCCCCTTTTATTATTACATTTTCGTGTTTGTCTTAATTCTGGATAAGCCATATTGTGACTCATGACTAGCATGAAATATCTGGATATTCCTCCCACTTTTGGAATGTTTGATTTGGCAAATTAGTTGTTGTTTATGTCACCCCTGCCTTCATATAGATACCTGTTGACATTCATCCAAATGTAAACATAAAATACAGGAAGTCACTTCAGATAATGCCAGGGATCTGAATAAGCTATAAGAAAGAGTTTTTGTGGAATAGTGACCATCATATTCAGGATTCCTTGAAGAGTGATCTGCATGACAGCATTTATTCTTAAAAATAATGTTAACTGGGAAGACTTACCTTTCAAGGACATGGGAGCTCTCAGTTTTTGTGCAGGTGCTGCTTGCAAAGAGACTGGGAAATTAATGTCCTTCTGCTTGGTTAATGGAGACATCATATGTGATAGCACTTCTCTGTAGGTTTCAAAAAAGGCTGATCTGTGACAAACAAATGTTCTGGATGTTTTATAATCTCATGTCATTCAATTTAGTTATGGGAGTATGAAATGTTGTGTATTCACAATATAAGTTAAAATTCCAGAAGCCATTACATGACCCTTCTTGACCTCCTCTGCCTGGCATTCAAAGTCCTTTGTGATGTAGCTCTCATCTATCTTTCAAGATTTGAAAAAGGTCAAGGTCTCCCACTGCATCCAGAACCATCTCCAGTCATCCTGATCTATATTTCGTCACTGGATCCAGATGACTCTGGAATAGCCCTCCCTTACTTAAATCCAATGCACTTGCAAGTCATGACATCACCTTCCTGATGTCATGGTCCTTTTCAAGAACAAAGGACAAACAACAATTTTTCAAGACTTATCAAATATTTCTCTTCTTCACATATTCTATGGTGCAAGCAAACTGGCCTGTATCACTCAATCAATCAACAAACATGTGTTAAATGTCTACCATATTCTTGGCTCATTCATTCTGCTCCAGCCACTTGCAGTTCTTCACTCATATGTTCCATCCCCATCTCTGTGACACGATATCTCCCACGTCTACGATGGACTCCACTTCTCCGGTTTTCTAATTTGCTTCACATCTCTGCTCAGATGCCAGCACCTACATCTGACTTTTCTTGCTAATGCTTGCTGCTAATGCCTCTCCCACCTGAAATGACCTTGTATCTATTTTTTATATATTTTGAATATGCATCTATGTCTGTATATTGTCTTTCCCAGTAGTATATAGTCTCTTTGAGTTTAAGAACTGTTTCATTTTTCTCTTTTATCTCCAGTGTTTATTATTGTTCTTGGCACTGTTGATCACCCTTTCCTCTTGGGTACTCCCTCCTGGTTCTCCTTCTACTCTTAAGAATGCTTCTACCTATTAGGGTTTCCCTCAGTCTCCTTTTCTGGATCTTCCACATCACCCTTATTTGCTGTGGGTTCCTCCCAAGGCTCTGTCCTAGACCTCCTTTCTCTCTGTACTATCTCACTTGGTGTTCTCATCAGCTCCCAAGGACTCCATTATTATTTTAATACAGATGATTTCCATATCCATATATCTAGCCTTGACTCTCATCTGAGCCCCAGTTTTGTATTACCAACTAGTTGTCTTTTGATCATCTCAAACTGGATTTCTCCTAGCCATCTTGAACACATCATGTCAAAAACAAAATTCATCTTTGCCCCCAACCCTCCCCTCTTCCTAATTTCTTTGTTACTATCAAAAGCAACACAGTCCTCTGTAATGGTAATGGGAACCTCCCAGCCATTCATGATAGCAACCTCATTGTTATCCTTGACCATCAACTTACATTCACCCCATATATACAATCTGTTTACAAATCTTGTATCTCCCTTTACAGCATTCCTTATATGCTGTATGTGCCCCTATCTCAACTCACACATACCCTACCCTTATGTAGGTCCCCTTAACCTCTCTCTTTGATTATTGCAATAGCTTTTCAGTTAATCTCCCTTCCTCATATTGCTCCCCCCTTCAATTCATCCTCAGTTACCAAACTGATTTTCCCCCTAAAGTGTAGATGTGTCCATGTTACAACTCTTACCCCTCATCAATAAACTCCACTGGTTCCCTTTTCATTCCTTAATAAAATATGAAGTCCTGGTTTTGAATTTACAACAAAATTACAACTTTGAATCATTACAACCTGAAATTCTTCCTAATTTTTGAGTCTTCTAACTTTTTTCTCTTCCTCCCAGTATACAGTCCAGCCCACTGGCAAACTCATTATTTCTTGTACACAGCATCTCCCATTACTGTGTCTTTGAACCGGTTTTTCCACATGCTTGGAAGACTCTTCCTCTTCATCTCCACCACTTAATTCCTCTAGCTTCCTACAACATTCAGCTCAAATCACAGATTTTTCCAGAGGCTTCCTTACCAGTAACTAGGCCTTTCCTCTGTCCTTCCATTTACTTTGTTTATGTCTTATGAGTACCAAGTTATTCTCACATCTGTCTTCCTCATTAGAATGAGAACTCCTTGAAAAGAAGGAATGTTTGTGCATTTCTTAGGGCCCTCTGCAATTAGCACAGTGCCTGGCAATTAAGAATGCTTGATTTTTTTTGTTGAATGATTGAATTACTGGCAGATATTGGGTCCTTAATAAGTGCTTGGGGATTACTTGGCTATGCACAAATGCCATCTTAACTTTTTCCTTTCAGAATTATTCTTCTTTTCCACTTGTTAATGCCCACAAATCCTGACTACAATGTCCGGGTGCATCAATGACCATAGGTGAGATGTCTTAATACTACCATAGTAAATCTCATGATTTGCTCTACTCCACCCTGTATTTAAACCTCCTCTTGTCTCTTAGCAATAGCTATAATTCTTCATTACCTTTTCTTTTTATTTCTTCCTCCTTTCCAAGTTCATCCTACTTCTCCTAGAACCAGTGAATAATTCTTAGAAGGCTGCTACCCTTCCAAGCAAAGATTGGAAACACAATGAAAAGACAGTTCTTGGAGATAGTAGACCTGTTGCCATATTTTTCATCCTTGGTCTTTGGTTAGTTCTTGTTCAGGCCTATAGCCCTTTGCTAATTTGCCTTCTAAACCACCATAAATATTAATTATCAGAGAAGACTAACAGGTAATATGTTCAACTGTGATCTTCTACAAATGACACCTTGCCTTTTTATGTATTTTTGCGATTTATTTGTATTTGCTTTTATTCGTTATTGTTCTTTACTGTTGGCAGAAATGTCAAGAATGGAATGGAAGCTTTGTAGCAATTGCCTTGGAAATGTTTTTTATTTAGACAGGCTGTTCAGCACTCCAATTAGCCTATGAGCAGGCCATAGGATAATTTGGGCTCTGACCAACAAGGGGCAATTATTGTATTATTAGCAATTTGACATAGCAAAAAAAAAGTTGAAAGAAACTTTTCAATACATGAATTACACCATAAGATTTGAAAGAGGAAACATATTTAATTTTAGTTCATTTCACCTTACATTGGCTACTTTTGTTCAAGATAAATATGGGCAAGAAACTGAGAGTGTTCCATTGCAGGTTTTCCACATCTGACAGCTCTGTTATACCAGCTTTGACAAGGACTTTATGCACCATTGATGGATGTAGCACATAACAATGGTTATCTGTAGCCAGGAGTGATTCTCCATTTCAGTCAGTTTTCTTAGGGAAACATCATGGGGGGGCAGGGAGGCTCAATTGTTTGCACCTTACAATTGATGTAGAAGAGGGAGGGGGGAAATAATATGTATCTATCACAGATATTCAATGCACTTTGAGACCTCAGCCTTTTTTTTTTTTGCCTTTTTGGAGGGCAATTGGGGTTAAGTAACCTGCCCAAGGTTACACGGCTAGTATTTTTGTGTGGGTGTTAAGTGTCTGAGGCCTGAACTGAACTTGGGTCCTCTGGATGCCAGGGCCGGCAATTTACTCACTGTGCCATCTAGCTGCCCCTCAGCATTTTCTAAGGGAAAGCCAAAGGTAAATGAGAAGAGAGGAGGTGAAAAGGAGAAAAGGAATACTAAACAAATATTTTGTAATGCATATATTTTATAAGACATCACTGCTCTGCATTCCAGATTCCAGCCTTACAGGGCAATGCAACCATTTGAAATGCATCATAGTAAAAATTTATAACTATCAAGACCATAAATAGAAATGATGAGGATAGTGAATAGTGGATTGTTTTAAAAAAGAAAAACACAAGGGGCGGCCAGGTGGCTCATCGAGTAAGAGCACTGGCTCCAGTGTTGGGACGACCTGGAGATCGAATCCCAGACTCAGACACTCAGCACCACACCCAGAAATAACTGGCCTTGTAACCTTGAGCAAGTTACTTAACCCTGATTGCTTAAAAAAAAAAAAAGAAAGAAAAACACAGTAACAAGTCTTATTTTCTATGGGTCAAATCAAGCTCAATTTTGGGTGCCATTACTTAAACATATCTTTCAAAGGTCAATCTCTGAATAGGAAAACCAGAGGATTAAAAGACTTATATGATTTCTTGAAAATTGAGTAGGGTAAGATTCTTCTTCTATTCTCAATGAAAAAACAATCTACTCTCACTGTAGCCAGATATGTCAGATTATATTTATTATATATTGCATAGTTATTAAATATACAAGCATCTTCTTGTGCAGAAGCTCTGACTTGCGCAACTCTTTCTACTAAATCTTCCCAAGTGCTTACACAATTGTCATTCTCTAAGTCATATCAGTCATTATTATCACTACCTTCTTTTTTTATTAATCCTAGGTGACACAGAATCTCTTGGACTGAATTTTCCTGGATTTGATTAAAAATTAAAATTGAATTCAGAAGAAAAAATCTGGGGCTACATAATACTTTACCCAGAAATAGATTTTTTTGGAGATATTCTTGCCCCTCTCTATCAATGTATAAACCTACCAACTGGTGATCCCCTCTTTCAAATGCATTTGTAATCTATTTATTGAACTGAATGGAAAGCCAAATTATCTTACTTTCTACTGTGCTTTGGAGAAGAAAGGGACTTGCTCCTTAAAACAAGCCCGCCTCTTTTTATTGCTGATAGTCTTCTAGTGATTTTGCATGACTGAAAGTCATGGAACTCTATAGTCTCTGAAGAAATCAAGTTGAGATCACCCAAAGAGAAATGAAGAGGCTCTTGGTGGGCATGAGTAGGCTGTAGTACATTACAAACAAGAAACTAAATGGCAGAAATGTCATGCGGGATGTCATAGAAGAAGAGTTTGACTAGTAAAAATAAAAGTGGCCTGGTCATACATCAACTACAAGATTATTGTTGTTGTTGTTTGTACTTCATTCTCAAAGAAGATCAAGACATCAGGAAGGTGATGCCATGATTTGCAAGTAAATTAGATTTAAGTGAGTCAGGGCTGTACATAATCACCAGCTTCACCCTCTCCTCTGGAGCCATCTGGGTCCAGTGGCAAGATGTAGATTAGGATGACTGGAGATGGCCCCTGATGCTGTGGGAGACTTTGGCCTTCTTAGGTTAAGGTCTTTCCCACTTCTCAGTTTCACTGAAGCAAAGCCCTTTCAGTGATTAAGTCTCGGCAATGAATGAGGCAAAAATGACCTCTTTCACCTAGACGGAAAAAAAAAAAAAATCAATGTGGGAGAGAAAGACCCTTAGGATTTTAGGCCAAAACAGAAATAATTGCTATTTACACTCACTCTGAGCCATCAGGGTCCAACCAATGACCATGTGAAGCTTGGACTGGGACCTATTGTTGGCCAATCAATAAAAGCCAGAGTGATTTGGGTTTAAGGCTAGGTCCTTAAGAAAGAAAACTAACTTGTAAACCTCCAAATATCTAGCAAGGCTTTGTTGATCAAAATTTATATTCCTTTGTGCAGACTACCTGCAGGTAAGTGTATACCTTATGCGGAGAGAGGGAGAGAAGGGATGGAGGAAGGGAATCATGGATGGAGGAAGGCAATGATGGAGGAAGGAAGGGAATGAGGGAGGAAGGAAGGGAATGAGGGAGGAAGGAAGGAAGGAAGGAAGGAAGGAAGGAAGGAAGGAAGGAAGGAAGGGAAAAAGAGAGAAAGAGAGGAAGAAAGAAAGAAAGAAAGAAAGAAAGAGAGAAAGGAAGAAAGGAAGAAAGGAAGAAAAAGAAAGAAAGAAAGAAAGAAAGAAAGAAAGAAAGAAAGAAAGAGAGAAAGGAAGAAAGGAAGAAAGGAAGAAAAAGAAAGAAAGAAAGAAAGAAAGAAAGAAAGAAAGAAAGAAAGAAAGAAAGAAAGAAAGAAAGAAAGAAAGAAAGAAAGAAAGAAAGAAAGAAAGAAAGAGAAAGAAAGAGAAAGAAAGAAGCTGTTTTGCCCAACTGGAACTGGTCAGTTGGGTCCCCAGTGGTATAGCTCCTGCTATTCACAGGCTGCTGTTTGTTCTTGGTTCTTAAAGAGGACAGTATCATCAAGAAGGCGATGCCACGACTTGCAAGTGAATTTGTTCAACTAATGAGCAGGAAAATCAGGACCTGAACAAAAATCTCCTAACTTACAGTCCCATGTTCTAGCCACTAAACCATACTCCAATAGACTTGCTTCTTAAAAGGTGGTAATGGTCTGTGAATGTGGAAAAATGTCAGGTTTGATCAGTTGTGTTGTGAGGTTCCAATGAGATAATGTAAAGCATTCACCAACCTTAGAGTTCTATGTAAATTCATTTTATTATAATTATTAATTATTATCTATAGTCACCCAAACCCCACTCTAATGATGACTTCATTTTCTGAGCTTTCTATGCTAAAGATAATTAATGAAGAGACCACATACTTCATTGATGTCTATAAGACATTAATATCATATGCGCAAGCCTGCAGGATGTTGGGCAGATGCCCTGTAGTAAATTCATGGAATAAAATTAAGGATGCATAGGTGAAATACAACCTATCTTATTGGTGAGAATTCCACATTAATGAAATACGAAATCCACTGGTGTATCTCAAAATAGGGAAGGGAGACAGGAGAACATTGTAGGACAAGGTAGATGGGGGAGACCTTTTCTTGCTTAGCAAATTATGCCTTCAAAATAGAAATGAAGAAATTTCAGAACTTCTGTGGTAGCCAGAATCAAGTCATGGATGCTCATTGTTTTTGAAAGCACCAAATAGAGAGGAAAATGAATGCATCAATCTTTCGATATCGATGCATCTCCTCAAAAAGAGAGCTAATCTTTTACTTCAATCTACTTTTCCACTCATCCACAAAAAAGAAGTCAGAATTAAGACCCTAGAGCTGAAATCTGTTGTATGTCCCACAACACTGCAATTGGTCCCTAGATTCAGAGCAAAATGCCAGCCACATTTCCACCTTCGGAAAATAGAGCGTAAGATTTTTTGGAGCAGCCAACTAAATAGAACTGTGGCAAGCAGCTGTGAACTGTCTCTTTCAGCACCTGACCTCCTCAGTGTCTTAATAAAGTAACCCACAAAGTGTTATTCTCTCATCAGTGCCAAGATTTATTTGTAGAGTGATAAATAAAGCTATTTTCCAAAATGGGGGATATTGTGCATTGCTCTGCTCAGAATGACAGTTCTGTTATGGGGCAGGAGATGGGTAGGAAAACACTAGCCTGTTACTTCCCCCTGTGACCACCACTAGTAGAAGAGATGTAATGAGATTCCAAATTAGATTGCTGAACCTCACAGACAAGGTGCTTCACATCTGTGAGATGTTCAGTTTGACTTTATAATGAGTTCACCTAGCAGAATGAGCCACACTTGAAATCAAATACTTTGCATGCAGGATGAAATAAGTGGGGATCAATCACAGTCAAGGAAGTAGCAATTGCTCTGAATATAATGATGTACTGAGCTTGAAAAGGGGTTGGGGTTAGCGGGTAAATGGAGTTCAAGAAGGACCAGTTCAGAAATTGGGATATCAGATAGAGGCAGTGACATTCACACTAGCACCTTGCTGCCAGGAGAGCCCTGAATGTGTTAGCCTGAGCTAAAACTTCTGCAAGAGTAAGAATAGGACTCACTGGACTCAGCCAAACAGACAAACAAAAGCAGCCATCAGCTTTACCTCCTATATCACAATTTCCTGGGCTACTTTTATCCTGTAGCAGCACAAAGGCAACAAACTTTGATCCTGAGGTTGCTTTGTTGTTACATGCATCCTCCATTCTTCCATAATACCAAACAGAGCCCCCTCCCCTTCCACCAACTGCAAGCAGGACTGATTGCCTCCCACAGATACTCAATACCTGCCTTAGGAGTAACTTCAGCCCAGCAAGTGTCTGAAGAGAAGCAGATGATGGCAGAGGTATCTGAAATGTTTAATTGAATAGCCATTTATCTCACAGAAAACAAAGAAGCTGGTCAACCATGTAAGGACTACATGGATGGACAAGGCTATCCCCTCCAGCTTCTCTTATCCCAGCCACTCTGCCATGATTAGGACACCTGCCAGGGTTAGGGTATGGCCCTAAGGAAGAGATCAGCTGCTGGAAATAATCAGGAATGCCCCAGGTGTGACCCATTGCCTTTCCCCCCAGAACCAACATCATTACCTGTTTCACTGTCTAGCGGGGAAGTGTCACTGGTGGCCTCATTAACAGTGGATAGCACAGAGAGCCATAGTACAACTTTTGGCCTTTCAGAAGTATTTGAAGCTTATATTAAGGAGGGGGGAAAAAGGGAACAGATGTCAGGACTCACCTTTTTCTTTTTTTAATCCTGAGGCTGTCACTCATAGAATTCTGAATAGAATAAAACAGAGCCAATGGGAAACTGTCTGAAACCTAATCTAAGTGTGGAAGCTGGTCTTCGAGAATCATTGCTTTTGTAGGTAAGGACTGAGACCCTGATGACCTTCTCTTCTACCTTCCTTTTAAAAATATGGTTTTTATTTGATGTAGCTTTCTGGCTGAGGCCAGCCTAGCTTCCATCCACCATTTTTCTAGGCTAGCCACTGGCTTGGCTTTGTTTTTTGGCCTGGGGCTGCCTTCAGGAATTCTAATATAGTTACAGAAAAACAAAGAGCTAGTTTTCAACCTAACCATTCTTATCTGTGTCTGATGATTGAAATGCTTTGCTTTAGGGGAGAGAGTAGTTACTGCCCCACCTAATATTCTTTTCCTCCTCCAGAGTATAGGAATGAAATGGTATAAAGATTTTTTGAGGGGCAATGTGATGTTGTGGAGAGAACACTAGATTTGGAGTCAGGACGATTACTTTAAGTACTGCTTTAAATACCCAAATGGGTGACTCTGGAGAAGTCACTTAACCTCTGCTTGCCTTGGTTTCCTCATTTTTAAAATGGGGATGATAACATCACCTACTTCTGAGGGTTGTTGTGAGGATAAAATGAGTTAATACCCGCAAAGTAATTTACAAGCTTTGTAACTCTATATAAATGCTAGCTATTGTTATCTGTAAAATGAGAGGGTTGGATTTGAAGTTTTCAAAAGTGCATTCCAGCTTCATTTACAATCCCATGATCCTATGAATTAGACCTAAACAATTGCCTTAAGGTGTTATTGATTATATTCTCCCCAAAGCCTTAACTTAATATACCCACATTTTGATTATTGGTTTGTGATTAGTAATCAATTGATATGTTTTTATTGAACCCTTGTTACATATCAGGTATCATTCTAGATACTAGTGATATAAATGAAACCACACCTGCCCTTAAGGAATCTATATCTATCACAAATCCCTTCACCTAAACCTCACAATAGCCCTGTGATCGAATTGTGATCATATTTATAAAGTTTTTAGCTAGTGGTTGGCACATAATATGTGTTATATAAATGCTTATAGACTTCCTCCTTCCCTTCAAAGTGAGGTAAGTTATTCAACCCTTTAAACAGAGAAGTAAAATTCACAGTAAAAGAACTGATTTGTTTAAGATTACCAGCCAGTCACTTAACAAACACGTATATTAAGTATGTGCCTTATAAGCACGCACTTAGCACCTACATATCCCCAGCATGACCAAGCCAGAGCTATAGCCAAAGTTTCCTTCTACCAGACCTACCACATTCATTGCCCTACATCACGTTAGCCAATGCTTAGCATATTAAACAATGAAAAGTACCATTACATTTCATACATGCACTCAATTACTAGGCATTCCACTATGCAACTATATATTCACTGCACTAAGGGAGTTTATATTTTCCATCAGAGATACAGAAATGAGTTCAGAAGTTGATACTGAGTAAAAAGACTTATGGGTGAATGCTTAAAGGGATGATTTTCTTTTCTCATTGTTTTTTTTTTTTTCTGATTTGCTTTTCATTTACTTCTCTTGCACTCCTTGAATCTCTTTGTCTCATTCTTTGACTGTCTTAGGGGAGATGGTGTGCACTTTTCCAACTTGAATCTCATTTTGTTATTCACTGCCCATGTTTTTTATTCCTAAGGGCAAAGGCAAGGCTGGCATTCTTGTGTGCATGGCTGATAAAGGCTTTAGAAAAAGAAATAATGAGACAGAGACCAACAGAGACCCACAAAATACCCAGCACAGAAGTAACAGAAAAATGATGTTATCTTAAAAAAAGAAAGCTTGTCATTATATATGCTTAGGATGTGGTTCTGTGTCTGAGTAGCCAGGCAGACAGACAGGCAGGGAACATTTATTGAGCACCCATGGTGTGCAGAGAGGATTGTCTTAGGCACTTAGGAGAATTAAATGGAACACGGGCATTTACTATTTAATAGGACATGTGGGACAAAAACTAATGAGAAGAAATAAAATCACAGAAATTGAAACATATGCATAACTAATTACAGATCTATGTAGCACAAGCTGGGTTGCTACAGTGATTTGAGTAGCAAGAAAGAATCTGGTGAGATTTTTCCAGGAAGCCATCACAAGGGAAGTGAATCTTGAAAAATAAATTGAAATTCAACTTGTATAAGTGTACCTCCTGGAGAAAAAGCTAAAATACAGATATGTAGAGAATTGTGAGTCTGGAATAAAGATGCTTGTAGCCCTTTCTGTTATATGACTCCTACTGCACTGATTCATAGGTCTAGGTCTAGAAGCCCTAGTCCTAATCTTCTCATCCCTCCCACCATTTTACAGTTGAGAAAACTGAGGCCCTGAGAGGGGAAGTGACTTGGTTCAAGTCACAAAGGTAGGATAAGTTGCAGATCAAGGATTTTAACACAGGTCCAATAGCACCAAGGTCATTACTCTCTACAATTACTCTTATTTCAGATTTGCTTTTATTTCTCAAATCTCAGCTTTTGGTGTTTGTGTCTGTCTGCCTGTCTGTCTATTTGTCTATCTATATCTGTGTGTTTGTTTGTTGGTCTGTGTTTATAGGATGTAACTGCATGTGATGGGTTAGGATGGAGAAACAGGTTAATGCAAAAGGCCAGCTTATTTTCTACCCTGTTGTCCTTCTTGTCTCTGCATATTATTTTTCCATTCTCCAAGGCTAGTTAACTTGAGGCCATCTTGGATGCTTCAGTTTCCCTCAGCTCCTATGTTCATCCAACCAATTAACTAATTTTGCTTAATCTTTCTGAAAAAAAAAATCTTTTGGTTTCAGTCCTTTCTTTCTATTGCAATGATCCCCATTCTAACCAAGGATTTATTATATCACATCTGGATTACTACAATTGTCTTGTGACTGATGTTCCTGGCTCTAGTTTTCATGCTTTCTGTCCTCCCATCCTATACACTGCTGCTGCCATTTTTTTGGGGGGGGGGGAAGTGGGAAGTTAAGGTAGGGTGGGAACAAGAATTATAATTTCATAAGTATAAGTAATTTTGAAATAAGGAACTTCTGTCATCAACACAGATCAATGTCTACTCTGAAACCTACATTCTTAGAAAGTTGTCTGGGTCCACTGAAAAGTAGGAACTTGCTGAGGTACCACAGGACTAGTATGTCCCAGCGGGGAGATTAAAGCCCAAGTCTTCCCACCTACAAGGCCAACTCTGTCACCTGAGCAATGCTGCCTCTAGTTTGGTGACAGATTAGTGGTTCCAAAACATCACTTTCAAAACATCTCTGCTGTAAGTTCAATTTTTAAAAAAGAAAGAAAAAACAACATTGCTGACTCATAGGGTAGGAAAGGAGTATGTGTGACTGCTTTGATAGGGGAGGGAACTGGTTTCTCCTACCAGAATGAGACTGACTTGCCAGCATATTTCAGTAGCAAGGAGCACTGAAATGAATGCAGGTGATTTTAGCTCATTTTTTAGAACACTGAAATTCCAAATGGTCAATTATGAGGAAAGAGAGGGAAGAGCCAGGTAAAACTTTCATTGTTTTGAGATAGCTGGGTTGGGTTGGTAAGAGGTTTCTGGGTATTTCCATTCCATCTGCTATAGTGTGTGGTCCTAATCTAAGAAGAGTGTGCCCTGTGTCTGTTTCCCCAGGAATGAGTCTCTTCCCATAGAGTCACGGCTTCTGAAAATGATGGTGAACAACACAGATGCCATGAGAAGTAGTTGTGTTGCCACATGAGAATTAGTATGGTGTGTAGTAGAGAGAGCAAGGGCCCTGGGTTTAAATCTCCACCCTGACATCCCTTGGTCGTGAGTCTAAGAGCAAGCAGCTCTGTCTTTCCTTGTCTGTAAATGGGGATTACATTATTCCCTACTTAAGGGAAACACTTTGAAAAACTTGTGAGTTGTTATTATTTTTAGAAAAAGAAGAGACAGGACATGGTATTTGGCAGCTCCCCACTGGAAGGCATTGAGGCAGCACAGGGAACTAACCTGTACAATGGGGAGGTATCCTGTGACTCTAGACATATTTCAAAGATGTAATGGAGACTGCTTTGAGAGTTGTCAAAACTGATGGCCACTACTTGCTTCTGGTACTTCACATAGGGACAGATTATTTTGGCAGAAGAAACTTAGGAAATTTTTAAGGATATATGAAGCCCTAAGAAAAAACCCTAAAGAAGGTACAGATGCAATGAATGTTTTCTTTTTTTTTTCTTTTTTTTTTAAATTCAATTTTTAATTTATTAATTTGTTTGTTTCCTTTTAGTTTACAGGATTCAATTCCACAATTCCTTGAATTTCACATTTTGTCCCCCCCCCTCCCCCCCCCCCCATGGCGGCTTATTATCAAGTATAGGATCTGTAAATACTTTCACATTATACAATGGTCAGGTTATAAGGATGGATTGTACCAGCTGGAATGAAAAATGGTAAAGAGGACATAAAATCAAATAAGAGAACGAAAAAGATCAGGTATTTTGCTTCTACCTGGATATAAATTTAGTTCTTTCTAGTTCTTTCTTTTGATGCACGTTTTTCTCTCCATCATGCGTCTTTTGGGATTGACTTATATCCCTGCATTGTTGAGAAGAGTCCAGTCTATCAAAGTTGGTCATCACACATACGTTGTGTCTGTAATTGTGTACAAATTCCTCCTGGTTCTACTCTTCTCACTCAGCATCAGTTCTTTTAAGCCTTTCCAGGTAAATATGAAGACCGCCTGCTCCCCGTTTCTTATAGCGCAATAATATTCCATAACATGCATATACCACAACTTGTTCAGCCATTCCCCAATTGATGGACACCCCCTTAATTTCCAATTCTTTGCCACAACAAAAAGAGCTGCTATAAACATTTTTGTACATATGGATCTTTCTCCCATTTCTATGATCTCTTTGGGATATAACCCTAGGAGTGGTATTGCTGGATCAAAGGGTATGAAAGTATTTACAATTTTCAGGAAGGCAAAACAGCTCGGATTACAACCAAGGATCACATACCCAGCGAGACTGAGCATATTCTTCAAGGTAAACAAGCAGTGAATGTTTTCAACACCATTGCTAATTGTAGTGGGGGCTCCAGAAGAGAAAGGCAGAATTAGAAAGTAAACAATTGGGTAAAAGATAGTTTCTGAGAATTAGATTTAAATTTCTGGCTCATGGCTCAAGATATAGGAACAATAATAACAATACTAGCTAACATTTATATAGTGGTTACAATGTGCCGGGTGATTTATGATTATTATTGCATTTGACCCTCCTAACAACCCTGGGAGGTCGTTACTATTATTATCTCCATTATATAGATGAGGAAGCAGTGGCAAACAGAGGGTTAGAAATTTGTCTAGGGTGGCTCAGGCAGCAAGTGTTTGAGATCACATTTGAATTCAATTCTTCCTGACTCAAGGCTCAGGGTTCTCTCCTTTACACCATCCAGATGCCTGATGGACTCATGATCAGGGAGAGAGTTTATTTAATGAGAGTTAAAACCCACATTTTTGCCTGGAAATGAGTGAATGGAATCAAGAGGGCTTTAAACTGAAAATGGATGGTGAATGAAAAAATCGCCTACATTAGCATATAGAACATAAGAAGAAGAATCAGTAATTCTGATTAAAAACGTAATTTTCAGGAAAGTGTAGCCAAGAAAATGGGAAGTAATAATAATAATAATAATATATACACATATATATGTACAAAGCATGGATAATAAGATAAATTTTAGGTATTAATCCAAGAAGGTAAATATCTCCCCATATGTACCATTAAGATATTTCAGGATATGATTCATACACTTTCTTCAAAAGGAATACTTGTAAGAGGAAAATTAGTTTAGGGAAGCTAAACTCATAAGGAGGTGAGAAATTTGATAAAACCAAAACAAAACAAAAATCATTTAGTTGAAAATCCAAATAGAGGAAAAATATCTAACTTCTCTCATCATTCGCTCTCTGGTTTTGGCCTCTAATAAAGCGGCCCTTTTGCTTGCCAAGACTAACCTTGCTCCATGCACCCTCTTTCCCCTTCTCTCCCCTTTTCTCTATCCTCATTCCTTTTTTCTGTATCATCTTTAATCTCTCACTATCTAATTGGGTCTATGATCCTATGAATGCCCTATATGACTGGGTCCTTGTTGCCTCTGAATATGCCTATATCTCCTTCATTCTTAAAGCAAATGCAAAAACAACCAAGCCAAACCAAAACATACTTCCCCCCAAAAACCCTAAAACAGCGCCCCCCCAAATGAAAAAAAAAACCCAAACTTAACACCTCATTATATCCTATGATGTCTATTTGGAATTGTCCTATTTCTCCTGTTTTGGACCAAATTTCTTAAAAGATGCATAAACATACTTTCACATTCTCTAGTCTCATTCTCATCTAAATCCTTTGCAATATGGCTTTTGTCCTCATCAATCAACTGAAACCACTCTCTCGAAAGGTACAAAAGATCTCTTAAATGCAAATTCTAGTACCATCTCCCACCCCCAACCCCAATCCTCATTCTTTTTGACTGCTTTTTATCATTTAAAACTATAGATCATCACCCCCTGGAGACTCTTAGTCTTTTGTGATTTTCCTCTTGTCTCACTGCTCTTTCTCAGTACTTTTTATTTAATTTACAGCCTTATCATATCCACTAACTATAGGTGTCCACTAAGGTATTGTTCAAACCTCTCCTTTAAAAAAAAAATATATATATATATATATATATACTTTCTAGCTTGGTAACCTCATTAACGTCCATAGATTCAAGCATCATTTCTACACTGATTATTTCTAAATCTATATATCTAGCCCTAATATCCAGAGCTACAATACTGATTACCAACTGCCTAGATAGTTCATCCTAGACATTCTGTAAAATCTATAATTCAGTATATCCCAAACAAAAACAATGATCTTTCCTAGAAAACCTGGCCCTGTTCTGAATTTTATTCTTACTGTAGGCACCACCATTTTCCCATTTACCTGGCATTAAACATTGGCACCATCTTTGAATCCTCAATCTTACTCAACCCATATATCCAATTAATCATCAAATCTTACTGGCCCTAACTCCATAGTATTTCCTGTGCAAATCTTTTCTCCATGAATATGACTACCACTGTCACCTATACTATTCGAATAGCATCCTAATTTGGTTCCCTCCCTCAAGTCTCTTCCCTCTTCAGCCAATCTTCACTTATCTATCAAAATGATTTTATAAAGTATAGGATTTATGTGTCTCAAGTATATGTGTCAGGGTCAAGAAAATTTTAACTTTTACAATACTTCAATAGTGTCTGGCCTCTATATTACTATATTCTTTTCTTATGAAAAGAGTGAGGATATGGGTTTCTTATTAGAATTTTAAAAATATAAGTTCTGTTTTTCCTACCTCCAAGGAATATAAATTAGTATTTCTTGCTATAGGATACACACAGATACATGCACACACATACATATATATGTATCTATATGTGTGTGTGTAAACATGTGCATACAAGATGGTGGCATAATAGATAGAGCACTGTGCTTGGAATCATGAAGGCCTGAGTTCAATTCTGGCCTCAGACAGTTACTAGCTATGTGACTGTGGGCAAGACACTTGACCCTGTTTGCCTCAGTTTCCTCATCTGTAAAATTAACTAGATAAGGAGATGGCAAACTACTCTGGTATCTTTACCAAGGCAAATTACAAATGGGGTCATGGAGAGTTGAACAAGACTGAAATGACTGAACAACAACATATATATTCTCTATATGCATTTATATACATACCTTTATGTGTAAATATGTATATGTGCATATATATACACACACAAATATTTATACATTGCTATATTAATGAGTGAGTCTTATCTCTCTGTTGTTGTTTAGTTCAGTCATGTCTGACTCTTTGCAACCCTGTGAACCTCTGTCCATGGGGTTTTCTTGGCAAGATACTGGAGAGGCTTGTCATTCCTTCTCTCCCCTGACTCACTGATCAGTTCACAAATGGAGATTAAGTAACTTGATGGAGATCACATAGCCAGGAAATTTCTGAAGCTAGATTTGAATTCAGGTCTTCTTGACTGGGCCCTACTGTGTCACCTATCTGCCTCCTATATCTCTGTTAGGATCTTTTGAATGGGAAGTTTATTTTCCCTCTCCTCTTGAATCTGAGGTACCATTTCACATTATGAATTCCAAATGAGAATAAAGAACTAAACAGAAAACCAAACTTCCAGTACTTGATGGATAATTGGCATATATCTGGTAAGTAACCAGATGATGAACTTTACTCAAAAATAGACAATTTGCTCAAAAATAGAAAATTTACTCAATAATCAATAACAAGTCTCTCTCCCATACTGCCCCATAGTTTACAACACCCTTGATAAGATGATCCCTTCATAGCCCCCTTATTGCCTTTCCATAGGCAATTAAGGAACATTTTGTTCACATATTCTTACTTTTCTCCTCCCACCTTAACCGATTACTGTTGCCAAAGATCATAAGGTATACATCTGGAAGCAAAGGTACCATATAACATCTTGTTCTCCATCAGCAATCATCCTGGAATCCCTAAAAAGAAGGGGATATTTTAAAACACACTTTTGAAATAAGACTTCTACTATTCAATAGGGAAATCTGGGAAGCCAAGGAGAAATCTCTGGAGCTGGTACACACCATCATCCCAATCTGTGCCCAATTTTAGATGCCTGTAGTATCATCCAACTTCTATCTGTCTCTAGTCACCCATAAAGAATATTCTTCAACAAATCTCCTTCGCACACATAAAGCTTGTATTCCTTTTCCTGCCCCTAGTGAGGACACTTGTGTTACCACTAAATCATTCATCTGCAGAGATATTTATTGCCAAATGAAAGAATTGAAATGGACAGGAAGAACTCATCGAAACTCCTCATCTCCCAATTTCTAAAATTCAGGGAACCCTCATTTCAGTTATTGTAGTGATAGTCCCTAAAATCCCTAATTTATCAAGTCAACAATCTACTCATTAAATTCCTGTGGCTCTCTATTATTCAAGGATTTAATGTAAATGCCTTTATCACACGGCCCTTTCCTAACTTATTACACATTACTTCCCTCCATGGTTTTTACAGGTCAGTCATTCTGTTCTATGTGCTATTTTTCAGACATGGTGTTCCATCTTCCATCTCAATACTTTTGCTCTGACTTTTCCCTGCTCCTGCAGTTCTCTTTTTCCTTGCTTCCAATTCTTAGAATCTCTGACATCCTTCAGTTTCTATGCCACTTGATGAAGGAGGTTTTTCTTGGTTCCCTCTCCTCTCTGCAAGCTGCTAATGTCTCTCCCTCCATACTCACTTTCCTTCTATCTTGTTTATATCTTGTATGAACTTATTTTCATACATACTGTCTCACTATTAAAATGGAAGCTTCTTTTGGAAAAGGACTAATTTTGCTTTTTCTTGTGTCCCCAATTAATCATTGTACAAAGTGTGCCTTGCACAGAAGAGTCAGTGTAGGTTTCTTGTTCATTGATAGATCTAACCCTCATTTTGGTTCTGTGCCTATGATTTTGTTGGTGTGATCTATCAGGAAACTCTCTATAAATTTAAATCTATAATTGCCCTGCAGTTTAAGATCTTAAGATTGCTGTTGGGATTGAGAGGTTAAATGATTCATATGTCACAAATCTAATATGTTTCAGAGGCAGTACTTGAACCCAGATCTTCTTTTTTGTTTGTTTTTTAATTTTTTTTGTACCCAGATCTTGTTGATTTCATAATTAGCTCTCTATCCATTATGCCATAATGAGAAAACTGAGGTAGAAAGTTACTTGATTGTACAGTGCCACACAGGTAGGGAAAGACAGACCTAGGAATTTGGTTCAGGTAATCTAACCCCAAGCCTTCTGTTATTTGTACTGTATTACACACTATAGGGATTCTCTTGCATTTTTTTTTCAACTTAGACTCTTGTGCTAGACCTTCTCCATGACTATAGTCAACACTTCTGGTGAGCATGTCTTCCTTTTTAATGTCTCAAATGATATAAAGAATTAGAGGACAGCCAAATAGAGTCATCACTGTTGTTACACCTCTCAAGGAATCTTGTATGATACTGACAGAAGTATTGGAGACCCTTTGTTGGAAGACAGTATCTATAGCAGCATTCTTTCTATTGAATCAAATACTTCTATGTAGTCAATCAATGATAAGGCCAATGGAATGTTGCATCCTCTATACCATTTGGTCAGTTGTATGATGGGAAAAAAGTGAGGTCCATTATGAAATATTGCTTTCAAAAACCTGTGTATTTCTTTCTCCTGTTCACCTCCATGTTCATCAATAATGGCCTAAATAGTATGTATTTATACTATTTTCCTAAATGTCATTTATAGATAGAAAAGGAGGCAAAGAGGTTGAATTACTGATATTCTGTCAGCTTTTTTTGTGAGGGGGTCCTGGAGGTCAATAACTTCTGAGACTCCCTCCTCTCCCCCCCCCCATGCCATCAGATTACCTATGAATGAGGAGATTTTTTTTTTTTGGCCTTTTGGAGGGCAATTGGGGTTAAGTAACTTGCCCAAGGTTACACGGCTAGTGTTTTGTATGGGTGTTAAGTGTCTGAGGCCCGAACCAAACTCTGGGGCTGGTGTTTTACTCACTGCGCCACCTAGGCGCCCCCCCCCCCCTTTTTTTGCTTTTTTTTGGAAGGCAATTGGGGTTGACTTGCCCAAGGTCACACGGCTAGTTTTTGTGTTAAGTGTCTGCAGCCGAATTTAACTCAGGACCTCCTGACTCCAGGGCCAGTGCTCTATTCGCTGTGCCACCTAGCTGCCCAAGATTTTTTTTTTTTAGAAAATATTGCACCATTTATACCAAGCCCTAAAAACTTGCAGATTCTCCTGGGTAAAGTCTATTTTCACTCAAAAGAGTCTGGTTTGACTACTCACATAGGAAAAATTAAACAGTTAAAGAATGACTATAATTCAGACTATCATATACAGTTGTACATACAATCTATAGTGCTTCTGTCTATCTTTCCATCAGAGTCAAACTATAGTTTTCTATCTATCAACAGACATATATATTTCTAATAAACTATTCTGTGTGATTGTGTAATAGTTTATTAGATATATATATATCTATATATAATGTTTGTATGTATACATACACTTATATGTGGCATCTATCTGTCTATCTATCTATCTCTATGATTTCATGTTCTTTCATAAAGTGGGCTATCTACTGGTTGTCCTTTGTTCTTACTACCTCCCTGGCCCTGTTCTTTCCCATTATACATTTTCTCCAGTGGCATCCTTTATACCTCTTTTCCTATGTAACACATCACTTGCAAAGCATTTTGCCCACTCATATATGTCATGTACCTCTCTCACAGAAAAGGTCTACACTCTATCTTGATATCCACAAAATGTAAAAAAAAAGAATACTAAGAAAGCCTCTAACACATTGGGTGGGCCTACTGAGATGAATTTATGGGAGGATGTGAATGAAAACAACATAATTCAAGCAAATAGGGATGGCTCCCAATTGTAATCTGTTTCATTGGCTATAATATTCATGTCACTGTGACCATCACCCAGTTGCAACACTCCTAGAGTATTGGGGTATCACTTTCCTTTACCCAAGACCATGAAGTTGTTCCCCTTTACTCCTGGTTGCCTTTTAGCCTCTTTTCTATCCTATTGCATACTTTAATCCACATTCTCCATTTTCCCCAGTACCCATCTTCTCTCTGAGTTTAGTGGGAATAGAACTACAGTTTCACAGTCTTTTTTTTTACATCAGTGTCTTTAATATTAAAAAAAGTTATCAATCAAAAAGTGTCCAAGTTTTTCTTTATGTTCTAGGTATTGTTCTTAGTGCTGTGGATGCAAATAAAAAGCAAAAATCATCCCCAATCTCAGAGAAACTTACATTCCTTTTTGCTTTTTTTTTTGGAGGGCAACTGGGGTTAAGTGACTTGCCCAAGGTCACATGGCTAGGGTGTTTTTTGTGTGTGTGTTAAGTGTCTGAGGCCAGATTTGAACTCAGGTCCTCCTGACTCCAGGTCTGGTGCTCTATTCACTGTGCCGCCTAGCCACCCCTGAAACTTACATTTTAATGGAGCTGGGGATTAGACAACATACAGTAAAATAAACATTTATTAAGCACATATTATGTGCCAAGCCCTATGCTAAGCAATGGCAGTAAGCTAGAAAATATGAATCAAATACAGAATAGTAGGTAGATAGCATTAGCAGAATCAGTGCGAGTAGTTGGGGAAACCAAGAAACAGTCCTAGAGGAGGCAGCATTTGCACTGATTCTTGAAGAGGACCAGGGAAGCAGCAGTGAGTTTTCCAGGCATGATGGAGAGCCAGTTCAAAGGTATAGAGATGTGAAAGGGAGCTTCTGTCATGTTGTGAGGAACAATAGGTCAGCATGCTTGTACCAGAAAAATCATGGAGGATAGTAATATTTAAGGACATTAGAAAACCAGGAATGGAGCAGCTTGTGAAAAGGTTTCACAATCACACAAAAATAGTTTATTTTATTTTGTTTTTTATCTCAGAGGTCTATAGGGAGACATGGGGGTTTATTGAGTAGGGGGAATGGCATGGTTGGAACTCCATTTCAGGAAAATATCTTTGACAATTGTGTAGAAGACTAAATGGAGCAGAAAGAGATTTAAGTCAGGGAGACTAATTCAGAGATTATTGTAATAGACCAGTTGACAGGTGAAGAGGGACTGAACTAAGGTAGCTATAGGGACTATCTCTTGTCTCTTTTAGTATTTCCAGTGCCTGGCACATGGTAGATGATGGATAAAGGCTTATTAACTGAGTAGATGAGTTAGAGAGAATGGCATATGTGTGAGATAGAAACAATTTTTGCTAAGATATTGCTGAGATAGAAACAATATTTGGCAAATGATTGGATATGTATTGTGACAGAGAAGGAGTCCGTGATAACTCTATGGCCATGAACTTTGTTGACTAGAAGGATGGTGGTACAACATCTTTGACAGAAATAGGGAAGTTTGCAAGAGAGGCAGACTTGGAAGAAAAATAGAAACTTCAGTTTTAGACATGTTGAGTTTGAGACATTTTTGAGACATTCAGACTGAAACATCTTATAGGCAACTGGAAGTCATAAGACTGAAACTCTAGGAAGACAGTAGAACTAGATATATAGATCTTGGAATCATCTGCAGGGAGATGGTAATTGAACCCATGAAACCCAATGAGATAATGTGAGAGTAAAGAGGAAAAAGAGAAAAGAATCCAGGACATAACTTTGAAATGTTGATTTAATCAATTTGGGTATTCCTCAATTATGTACATAGTGATTTAATCAATTTGGGTTTTCTCTTAACTAATATAGATCACCAACCCTCATTGTCTTAAAGATTTCATGAAATGCTGTGACCAAAAATTTCAACACATGGTGTTTAGCTGTCTGGTGATGACTTTATTTGACTAAACTTATCTACATTGGTTCTTGGGTGCAGAATGTTACTGGACTCCTACCCAAAGCCTTTGCATCTTGGTAGGACTTGTTAAAATGTGCTCTCTCCTATCATGGCCATTGAAAATCCAAAGTCACATTCATGCATATTGGGGTATGGAAGTAATATTTTGGTGGAGATTCCACATAATATTAATAATAATAACTCATTTCATTTAGGGCTTAAAAGTATTCACATCTTTTGTTTTTATTATCCCATTTGATCCTTCCAATGACCTTTTGTAAGTTGATAGTACATATATCATTATTTTAAAGTAGGGGAATTAGTGATTTGGGGGCAGGATAGGTGTGACTATGGTCAGACTTACAAAAAAGTTTCATCAGCCAACAAAATATCCTACTTCAAATCCACTTCTTAGCTGCTTTGCTTTTCTCCCAGTTGCAACTCCTTCAAGTCTTCTACTATTTCAGCTGGGTTTGAGAAAATTCCTTTTTTATCATGCCCCTGGCCACTAACCCTGTGTCCTTAGAAGTGTCCTAAAATTTTACTTAACAAGAGAGGGTGGCCTAGTAAAGCTGATGGCTTTTGTTCTACATTCCTGGAAGCACAAAAAATTGCAGATTTCCCTACATTTACATTTTACAATGTAGGAAAATGAATCTGTGAGGTTAATTAAGTAACATGACTAAATTCACAGAGAACCTGAATTAGCCAAGATTTTTGTTATGGCTTAGTCATTTTTTAGTGTGTCTGACTCTTTATGACCCCATTTGGGGGTTTTCTTGGCAAAGATAGTGGAATGGTTTACTACTTCCTTTTCCAGCTCATTTTACAGATGAGGAAACTGAGGCAAACAGAGATAAGTGATTTTCCCAAGGTCATACATCTGGTAAGTGTCTGAGGTGAGAGCTGAACTCAAGAAGATGAGTCTTTTTGATTCCAGGTCTGGCACTTCATCCGCTGTGTGACCTAGCTGCCCTGAGCCAGGACTTAGGGCCCCAGTATTTAGACTACAAACCTACAACACTACACTGCTCACACACATTACTTCTGATCCTTTCCCTTATTCATCCAAAATGTCCTATTTGACTGCAACTATAAGGAAGATGTGTAATACCTATCCTTGAATTTGAAATAGTTTTCTGATACTAATTCTCATGACATATGTAGATTCAACCCCAGACCAATAAACCTAGTGATTTGCATCTACTATAGTCACTAAGATAAAAAACATTGTTGGAGGAGCTGTCCTGATATAATGAAGTCATTTTTAGAATAATAAAACACTAATGAAAGAGAAAAAACAGGTTTATTACCTTTTAATTACCCCACCCATGAAAAAGGCCATGCAGTTTTAGTTTAATAGGTTAATTTACCTAAGAAGAGAATCTTACATACGTCAGAGTTCCTCCAGCTAGGAGATTTTCTCTGACTCAGCTCTTATTTCTCGACAGTTCCTCTCATTCAACTTCCAAAAACTGACTTGCTCAGTATCTTTAATATCCTGCAATTTAACCACTTCACCCGAGTGAAATCCCCAGTGGGCTTGGAAACACCTAGTCCCAACAGACTCTGTCTTTAGGAGTGAAAGATACAGGAAGGAGATTCCACTAGTAAAAAGTTAAGAGAGCATCTCAAAACCATTACTCAAACATACTGGGCTATACCCCTTCTTAGGGCTCATTGCCCAGAGCTTTAGCTAGAAAGATGGCAGGTGCCTGTAACACCTCATTGCCTGTCTGTACATGGGTGTTGTGAGGTGGTGTTGATATGTCATTAATTCTCATTCCATTTTGGCAGCACCCTGAGATAGAGGGACAGTCAGACTTGATATACAACTATTGAAGAGGGGCCTTATTCAAAGATGATCATTGCAATTTATGCCTTCATCTATTTCTTCTTCAGTAGAGCTAAAGATTGGTTTGAAAAGGACACCAATGAATAAAATCTGGAAAGAAATGTGATATGGCACATACAAAGACTGCCTATGAGCCAGAAGATCTGGATTCTGTGTTCTTTCTGTGTGGAACTTTTTGCTCAGAGATGAATTAGGATTGAATGTGTGTCTTTATGTGTCAAAGGCTTAAAATAATGAGACTACCTGGTAGTCAAAGGTACCAAGTAAAATGAGGAGGAAGTTGGGGGTGATAATCAAAAGAGTGGGCAGATTTTTTTAAAAAAAGTATTAACAATGTGATGATAGATTTCCTTTTCAAAATTATTGTTTTTAACCTTTAAAAATGTGTAATTAGGTTTATAAGGAATGTTTGGAAAGGTTATGACCAAGTTATATCAATCTCTTCTCAAAAATGTTCAGACCTCCCCCCCCCACTCCAACTCCTAAATAAAATTTAGTGTCCTTTATTAACATTCAAAGTTGGTCTTACCAACCTACATTTCCAATCAATCAGCAAACATTTATTAATCACTTTCTGATAAGTGTTTGCTAGGTGCTAGAGATATAAAGATAGAAATAAAATGGTTCCTGATCACAAGTAGCTTACATTGTATTTGATAGAAACCCATATGTCTAAAAGTATACAAAATAAGTATGAGGTTTCTCTTTTTTGGGGGGAGGAAAGCAGAGTGGGAGGAGGTGCCTGAGGAATAGATAAGAAAAAGACTCCATGTAGAAGGTTTCTTGACTTTAGTTTTGGCTTGAAATTACTCCTATCCACACACTACATACTCCAACCAAACTGGATGTCTCTTGGCTTTCTGAATATATCCTGTGCTCTGCTGCTTCTGGGCAATTGCTTATGCTTTTCCCTGTCCTTGGAGAGTATTTCCTCCTTTATTTTCTCTTGAATTTATACCCATTCTTCACAGCCCAATTCAAATATTACCTCCCCACTAAAGCCTCCCTTTTGCTTTGGGTGAATAATGTGATTTCCCTTTAGACCTTACATAGAAGCTATTCTGCAACAGTAATGAACTCACAATTTAATATTGTGTATTTCAGTTATCTAAACTTAGGTCTCATTCCTCTCCTAGACTG
The DNA here is from genome assembly GCF_028583685.1 of Petaurus breviceps papuanus. Classification (NCBI taxonomy): domain Eukaryota; kingdom Metazoa; phylum Chordata; class Mammalia; order Diprotodontia; family Petauridae; genus Petaurus; species Petaurus breviceps. Next base: position 10,030,141 of record NW_027187341.1, on the reverse strand, counting down.
TATGTTCCAAAACTTAAAGTTTTTCTTTCAGCACTAGGTGTAGTACATTGTAAACAGTAGGAGCTAAATAAAGACTTTTCAAATGATCACAGAACAAATATGGCAGAGCAAATGTTAATTTCTCAAGTGTACTCACCATCTGGTTGTTTTTAAGATAAGGTGAGATGGCCATAGCTTTTGACATTCTAATCTTATCTGGAGCCCAGTACTGGAGATGATAGCAGTGATACCATTGCAGAGGAAGAATTGTGTTGCTAAACAAAATTGATGGATTTCCTAGGAATTGGGCAGAATCCAAGAGCTGGTTTTTAAAATAGTACCCAAACAGCTGTTTGTTGTCACTGAATTTTGGACAGGACTCCAGTGTTCTCTACCATTTTAAAATAAATCACCTTGGGCTTTTAGATTTTGCTGCTGAAACAAAAAGGAATGAGGAGCTTTGTGCATCTCTTATTAATTGCATATTTAAAGAACAAAACACTTTTCTTCCTTTTAAAAAAAATGGATTTTTCATTCCAAGTTGGAGCCAAATATCAATATGGATAAAATTGGTAGTTCCCAGAACTGATGAGAATTCACAGAGCTTAATAAAATGAATGCATGGCTTGCTCTTGCAGCAACATATCTAGGGGAAAAAGAAAATATTGATTAGTTCATTTTATAAGAGCATCCATAAATTACTGTTGTTTGAAATAACCTTATTGCTAAAAAATTTTATAGAAGTTCTATCTCCCCTCACTGTAAGGAAAGTCAGTGAGTTTGAGAAATTGCCTGGTTTAGGGGCTTGTGGAAAAATTTATTCCCATATGCAATCCATTAATATGAACTTTGGATGCATATCCTATCGTAGCAGCTGAATCATAGAGTGATCTTGAGTGAGACACCTTCTCCAATTGGATTCGATATTTAGTAAGGTCCAACTGTGTGCAATGACCTGTACTATGTATTGAAAAATAAAATATGTCACAACTCCCAAGGAGTTTACAAATTCTCAGGGGTGGGGAAGGATGTGAAGACATATAATATACACAATTAAAGCACACATACATACAAAATAATTATATACAGGAAAGTTCAAATGGACTACTATGGCAAGTTTTAGGAAGGTGAAATCACTAATAGCTAGAGGAAAGGATTAATGGAGGGGTCGATGCTTGAAATAGATGGAATAGAAGGAATGGGTGCAACAGGGAGATATGTAGGGACTGTCAATTCTAGGCATGGTTGAAGGCGTAGAAGAAAAAGAGGACAACATAAGGCCAATCAATGGTGAATCTTCCATTTTGGTTAGAATGTAGATTATGCTTAGGGAAGAAATGAGAAATAAGGCTGTAAAGGTAGGTCACCGTCAGAATGTGGGCATTCTTAGTTTCCAGGATCAGGAATTTTTGGCAATGGTAGCTCGACCATGGAGAAATGTTGAAGGTATTTGAGCAGGATAGTTCCATGATCTAGAGTGGGTAATTAAGAAAACTATTCTGGAAGCAGTACTCTTGACTAACAGAGTAAGATGATTGGAAGGTAGGTCCTTCCTAAGAGTAGAACTGTTGCTACGACGATTACACCTTTCTTCCTACCTTTGATTTGCTTTTCAACCTTACACTCTTGCTCTTTTGAATCACAACTTACAAAAAACAGCACGCAACTAAAATGATTGTCTAAAAGGATTCACGCTTTAATTGCTGTACATACAGTATTCAGTAATTACTTAGTTGACACACTTCATTTATCTAAATTTTCCCAGCTGTAATGAAAGCTGCCCACACAATTTTCTATTGTGAATAACAAACTCACAGCTATATCATAATCCCGCCTATCCTGGAATGACACCAAAAGAAATCATCTGTTTCTTCATCTATACTGTGACCTAATACAACTTGACCCCATATCCTAACTTAGCCCTCTTTCCAATGTGGAATTATGATGATTGAAATAGCAAGAGACAGTCCTAGGTTTCAATTCTTCAAGAAGAAAAGAAGACATACCTTCTTAATCATAAGAATATTGTCTCTAAAGTTGGTATTATTATTATTTTTTTTGCTTAAGGAGTGTGGGCATTGTTTGCAAATTCAAATGTATTCTTTCTAAACTTTGAGTTTCTCCTTTTCAATATCCAAAAGAAAAGCTAGAGGGAATTTGAAATGGGAATGCTGAAGTTCCAAAACTTGCTTTTAGACATGGGGAACTAGGGATCAAATATTATTAAAACAAATTGGGAACCATATCATTGTGAATTATTGCCATTCAGTTAGTAAACAAGCATTGATTAAATACCTACCGGGCTAAGTGCTAGGGATACAAAGAAAGGAAAAAACTCCAACAACTTGAAAACAACAATTTGCAAATATGATATATAGAGTTTAAATTTGGCATAGCCTCAAAGGAAAGTCATTAAGATTAAGGAAACTTAAGAAAGGCTTCTTGCAAAAGATAGGATATTAGCTGATACTTGAAGGAAGCTAGTGAATTTAGTAAGTGGAGAGAGGTCCAGGCTTGGAATATTTGTGACGTGGAGTCAGGAGATATAATGTCATGTACAAGGAATAGCAAGGAATCCAGTGTCCCTGGATTATACGAGTAGATGGAAGGAAGAAAGGTAGAAAAGACGGGAAAGGTATGAAGGGGTCACATTATAAAGAGCTTTTCAGGGAAGATAATGAATTTAGTTTCAGACATATTGAGTTTAAGCCATGTCTGAGACATCTAATTTAAGATTCCAATAGACAGACATGCAAAATGGGAGGTCACAAGAGAGGTTAGGGCTGTTATGACTATTGTTATTTAGCAATCAGTAAGATATTTACTGAATGTCGACAATGTGAATAGGCCCTTTTGGGAATGTGAGATATAACTCAGGATTGTGACTTCAAGGCTGTAATATTATAATTGATGAGATCACAAAAAATAAATAACAATAAATGATAGCATGTGATTAAGTGACAGATGGATGATAAAGAGAAAATAAATGTTGCAAAAATGCAGAGATCCCTGGGATGAAGTGATTAATGAGGAGGAGTTTCAGAAAAGAAATGGCATTTAAGGTGAAGGACAGGTAGAGTGTGGATGGGTAGACAGGATGATATTCTATCATAGGAGTTGGGAGAAAGTACCAATATGATTGAATGCATGATGGCAGAAATGAGTTAAGAAATGTTTGGTTGAAAGTCAGGAGATCAAGCTATCTAGATCAAAGAGTTCAAGATGGGAGGTAAGACTAGAAATGTAGGTTTCGGTCATATTTGAGGAATTTTAAATGTCATATTGAAGAGTCTGAGTTTCAAATAGGCAGTGTAGAGTAACTAAAATTATTTGTTGAAAGGGATCGATGTATTTAAGGAATATTTAGCTGGAAATGGTGTATAAGGTGAATTGGAGAAAGATTAGCATGGAGATTGAGGGGGAAGTACAGGTAGAAGGCTATTTTAGAACTCCAAGTATGAAATAATGAAAATGGAAATAGAATGTAAGGGGAAGATGGCATCAAGAGTAAGCAACAGGTGATTGACTTGATGTGTGTTGCAGATGAAGATGAGTCAAAGATGATGTCAAGCTTTCAAACCTAGGAAAAAGTTTGTCATGTTGACAGAAATAAGGAATTTAGGAAGGAGGATGATTTGAAAGGGAGAACAATTAGTCCCATTTCAGATAGAAATAGTGAATTTGCTGTGATGTCAGGACATTCCATGTACAAAGATTCAGTAGATGAGTAGAGATTTGAGACTTTATTTTGGAAAACAGGTCAAGACCTAAGACCTGTGTCCAGAAATAATTTATGCAGAAGTAATAACGGGTACAAAGAATAGAAGAGGAAAAAATGAAGTAGAAGTGGTTGGGGAGAGAGTCAAAGGAATGAAGTGATGAATTTGGCTGCAGACTTGTTGAAGGCAGTCCATAAGTGGTTTGAAGTATCAGATAAGAGATGGAATGAGAGGCTAGGATAAGAGATGGAGACTTGGTTGTCATCCTGATTGAAATGACAATCGAAGCCAAGAGAATGGATGAATTCTCTCAGAGAAAATATACATAAGGAAGCACAAAAAGAGTTGGGTAGCATGGTGTCACAGGATTCAAAGGTGGAAAAATGGGAAGAAGGGAGTTGTTTGGAGCATACAATGCTCTAGAAAGGTTAAGGGGACTAAGAAATGAAAAATAGCCACGGATTTATCAATTAAGAGGCAATCTCAATAATATGGTGGAGGTAGAAGTCAGATCATATGTAATTAAGGAGAACATTTGGAAATGAGGATCTTTTACAGTAAAAGGAAAGAAAGAAATATGGTACCTAGGGAGGATATCAGGCTCAATGAAAGATCTGCTCAAAGTAAGGAAAATATGAAGGCAGCAGGTGAATGAAGAGGAGAGATGGAAGAAGCTATCCATGAATTTATAAAGTAAGGTCTTGAAAAGGTGGGAAGAGAGGAGATCAAGGGTCCTGGTATAGAGGTAAGTCTTGGAGAGTAACCCATCTTACTCTGAGGTTAGAGAGAAAAGTACAGATGCTAATATAGGGATAAAACATACTGAGAGGATGAGAGAAGAAGAATTGTATCAGTAAAATAGAAGGTTGTTCATTTGCATAATCACAGGATATTGATATCAGTGAATAATATTTATATTGCACAATAAATAATGACAAATCACTTACTTTCTGGTAAGCCTTTCCTTGCAATATTCTTATCATGTAACTAGCGCAATTAGTTTTAACACCATTTTACAGATAAGGAAAATAATGTTTAAAGAGGTTAAATTACTTTCCCAAAGTTACACAGCTATTATATATCACATTTTGTATTTGAATCCAGATCTCCCAAATCCAGGTCTGGCCACTGGCTGACTGTAGTCTATTAAAACTTAACAGGCATTTATTAAGTACCTACTAAGTGTCATGAACTGTGCTATATGTGTGTGTACACATATACATAAATAAATGTGTGTAGACACAAACATACACAGATATATATATATACACACATGTATATGTGTATGTATGTGTGTATATGTAGATATGAAACAGTTTTTACTTCAAAGAATTTAGATTATCTTGGAGGAGACAACATGTTTGTATATACATATATACACAATAAAAAGTGCTTACTTTTGTGGACATCATGAAAGGGTTCACATAGAAGGTGGTACTTGAGCTTCATCTTGAAGAAAATGAGAGATTCTGTGAAGAAGAGAGGTGAGGGTACATTCCAGGCATAGGGGATAGCCAGTATAAAGGCATGAAGAAGGAAGTCCTATGTAAGGAACAGAGATAAGAGAAATTTGTATGGATTGTGAAGAGCAGAAAGATGAATAATTTATAACAAAACTGAAGTGATAGATTGGGACCAGGTTGTAAAAGACTTTAAAATGTAAGTAGAAGTTAATATTTTGTCCTAGAGCAAACCAAAACCCAAAACACTGTGTTACCCCTCTGGTAGAGCTTTGGACCAGGGGCTTGAGGAGATTGTTGTTGTTAAGTCATTTTTGGTCATGTCTGACTCTTTGTGACCTTATTTGTGATGTCCTTGGTAAAGATATTGGAAGGGTCTGTTATTTCCTTCTCCAGCACATTTTATAGATGAGGAAACAGGCAAAGAAGGTCATGTGACTTGCCCAAGTCACACAGTTAGCGAGAGTCTGAGGCCAGATTTGAACCTGGTAAAATGAGTCTTCCTAACTTCAGGTCTGGCTTTCCATATACTGTGCCTCCTATCTGACCTTAAGGAGATTAGAGGAGGCTTTATGATTTATATAGAATTCTATACAAATCATTGTACTTTATCTGGTCAATAATAAGGGAAGGACCAATTGAGTAAACTAAGAAAGAGTAATTAGAGTGGTATCAATAAATTAACAAGCATTTATTAACCATCTTCTATGTGCCAGGCACTATTCTAGGTGCTATGAATATAAATAAAAATAAACAAAACAATACCTGTCCTCAAGGAGCTTTCATTTTATTGGGGGAAACAACGTGGAAACATAAATAAATGTAACTTGAATTTAAAGATAAAGTAATTTCTGTTGGGGAAGCAATCATGTCATGATGGTGAAAGGGATATGGAAAGGACCTTTGTAGGGGCAGTACATAAGTTTAGCTTTGAAGGAAACTGGAGATCCAGAGATGCAGAGGTGAGGAAAGTGTGTAACCAAGGCCTAGGGCACAGTCATACATGAGATGGAAGATTAAATCATGAGTGCAAAATAGAAAGAAGGCCAATACAGCTATAACGAAGCATTCATTTAGGGGAGTAATGTGTCAGAAATAGGCTAAAGTGAAATGTGAAGGGCTTTGCATGCCAAACAGAGGAATAAATATCTGATCTTAGAGGGAGTTGGTAACTGTAAGACACTTCTGAGCATTGGTATGATATAGCCAGACTTTTGCATTAGTATGACTATAGTAGCAACTGTGTGGAGAATGGACTGGAGAGGCAAGAGACCAGAGGTGTGGAGAGAAATTCAATGGCTTTTGCAGAAGTCCAATTGAGAATTGTTGAGAGCCTGAATTAGTACAGTGCCCAGGTAAGTGGAGAGAAGGTAAAAGATGGAAAAGACATTGTTAAGGTGAACTGAAAAGGATTTAGCAGAAATTATAGGATATAAGAGGGTGGAGGAGAATAAGTGGTCAAAAATGACTGTGAGATTGTGAACAGATTGCCCTTATGGAAAAAAGGAAGTTAGGATATGTCCACAGAAAAGAAAGTGAGTTATGTTTTGAATATGTGGACATGCCAAAGGAACTTCTGATTAGATGTTCCTAATAGACAGTTGACAATGTGGACTAGTGCCCAGTAGTGAGACTAACGCTGGGTTGCATTTTTTAACTTTTTTCCCCATGTATTCATTATTTGTGCTGATTATTTATGCCCTTTTTTCCCTTCAAAATTAGTATATGTTACTGATGTCTGTAATAGAGAGGGATAAGAATTAGAAGAAATTTACTCATCTTGATCCAGTGTATCAAGCAGGTCTAGCAATTTCTGTTGAGAGGGATACAGAATTGTAAGCATGAAAAATTGAATCTAAATGGTTCTGGTGCTGACTGGATGCAGTTAGTTGTGCTTTTGACTCATAAAAGAGCAGAAATAGGTCAGAGGTTATGGGGTAGTTAAAAAAAAACAGTAAAGATTTTCCTGTGGGGAAGAAACCACAATATATTTGTGATTCATTGTAGAAGCAGAGGAAAGTAGCTCAGTAGAGAAGTAAATAAGCAAGTGATTTTAGAAGGCAAATAAATATATTACCTGTTCTTTGAGGAAGCATTAAATATTAGCTTTAGAATCAGAGAAGCATTCTAGCTGGGATGCAATCCCTGGAGTTTGAATTTATTCAGACAACTTATGTTTCTTCTGTCCTTTGTGGAGTGGAAATCTATGGCATAACGTGTCTCTATATGTAAGTGGATTTTCCCTTGCTGTTTACCTTGCTATTAGATATAATGAAATGTCTTTGCTTTGAATTAATATCTCTTATGAGTAGCCTAGTAAAAGGGAAATATTGGATGTAAATTTGTGAGCTATGGGTTTTGAAAGAATATTTACCCCCCAAATTGACTACATGGGGAGGGGGATATGTTGAAGAGGCTAGGGTCTGGCTACAGTAAAATTTGAATAATAATGCTTAAAATACTTATCTTGTAAGATTGTTGTAAGAATCATCTTTTTAAATCAAAAGATGTTATTGAAATGTCTTTATTATTATAATAGCATATTCTATTAACATATTTAGAAATATAAATACTTTCAGAAAATGGTGTTCAAAGAAAGGAAAGGACATGATAAAGGCCACACTTCAGGATTTTATCAAGAAAAGGTCTACAAGATTTGCTATCAGGATAACTTGGCTTCAAATCTTGACTGCTCTGTGTGACTGTTCAAATTGCTTCTTGTCTCTGGTTCTTAGTTTCTTAATTTCTAAAATCAGGAATTTGGATTAAGTTTTCTTCCTCCTATGAATTATTATCTTCTACATTTTTCACTTCACCACCATTACCCTTGGTTCCTGGTCACATCTACTGTGTGGGATCCTTCTTTAACTAATAATGAATACAAGAATCATTTGGCTTTAGTTGTTCTCTGGCTGTGATTAGAATGCAGCTTTCAATAACAAAGATTCATCTGCATTTACCCATATGTAATCTATTAAAAGAACTTGGATTATTGGGGAACCTGATATAATAGATACCCTTATATAAAAATTATACTTGTATTAAAGCAAGATAAAATTTTTTAACATGGTGGAGTGCTTCAATGCATATTTAAATAAATATTGATGGACTGGACATCTAAATTTCTGTTTGAAATATCAGAATGGAATCTTATTTAGCCTCTGATGTTCTTTAGACACTTCTCCTGCCACAATCATGAATGACAGCTCTGTTGAGCAAGATGGCAGATATCAGTAATTTTAGGAATTCCCATTATAAGTCAAAATTATTTCCCACTGCATGATGTAACCTTTTTTTTTTAAAGTAATTGGGGTTAAGTAACTTGCTCAAGGTTACACAGCCAGGTGTTTCTGGGTGGGTGCTAAGTGTCTGAGCCCGGATTTGATCCAAAGTTATCCTGACTCTGGAGCCAGTGCTCTTACTTGCTGTGCTACCTGACCGCCCCATGATATAGCCTTTTAAAAATATTCTCCTTAGTGAGCTTTTTACATCTCTTAAGTCTTGCTACTACTGAGCAGAACAATATGGAAACAGTTTCCTTTAAATCAGAAGTTTGGATAACATTAAACACACAAAAGGAAAGCAGATTTACCAAACTTCCTTAGAAATAAACAGGGAAGCAAATGAAATGTGTTAATGTGCTCCCAATTAGCACAATCATTAAGGACTATTTTGAATTAACTAATGAACTTTTTGCTTCTTAGTGAAGATAGAACTCACAATGCTAAATTAGTAATTATATCAGATTAAAAGTGTAGGGCTGAGTGAATGACTCTAATAAAAATCATTCACCAACCACACTCTGATGATAGATTGAAATCTGCCAAACCTAAAGACTATGCCTCACAACAGCAGGCTTTGGTCCTGTAAAATGTCAAATAGAAATTAATCTTTAACACCAGTGTGGCTTTACCTGGATGACTGGTCTGCCTGAGAGTTGTCTTGAGCCATTAGGTTTCCTGTGCTCAGACAAGGGTGACTCCTATTAAACCCAGAGTGAATAAGGGGATACCTTATTTTTAGTTTATCAGGCTCTGCTTAATGCCACAGAAACTTTAAAGGACTAGTCATCTTGACTGGTGAAAACTGCCCTCTGAGACTGAAGAAACAAACACCCTGAAGTCCAGCAGACTTCCAGGAACATTATAGTGAGTCAATGTAGAAAGTGCCTAACCTCAGGCACTTTCTTTTACTCTACAGATAATCAGTATACCTTCATTTAGAAGGTTAAAAAAGAATGCTGGATTTATAGACATATAACATACATAATAATATCATGGAGTTAGACTTGGAAGGCATTTTAGAGATCATCTGGTCCAACTGCCCTCATTTCACAGATGAGAAGAATGAGGTACAGAGACATTAAATAATCTGTCCAACATTACTCAGACATTTGTGACAGAACCACTATTAATACCCAAGTGTTTCAACCTCAAATGCAGTGTACTTTCTGCTAATCTCCCCTTCTTTTTTCAAGCCCATTTCGAAGCCTTCAGAAAACCTTCCTGATTGTCCCTAGTAAACTCTATCACTCATTTCATGGAGTACAGTGCTGTGTTGGGTTGGTAATGGGCGTCGTCATTCCCTCTCTCACTGTCCTCCACCCTTGTGTGAGTTGACTTTACTTCTTTCCAGCCTCTCCCTTGACTTTTATTTTTTTGGAGGACTTGATTTTGATTTCGAATCTTGGATTAAAAAACAAATACAGTGGGAAATGGAAGTGGTCAAGGCCCTTGCATTCTCATCTTATCAATGTCTACCACCCAAGAATGCTGAATTATTGCTTAGAAAGGTCTGAGTACGTTTCTCCCTTTGCTCTGGGAAGTTGTAAAATCAAATATTTTTCTAGTTATGAGCCCTAGCCAGGTATACTTCCCTACCAATTATAAATCACAATCGCAAAATCTATTTCTTTTTCTCTTCCTAAGCTTCCCCTCCCTGTGTTGTTTGTTTCCTGAATCATTTGAGTAATGAAATACATCTATGAGTAATGTGACAACCACAGTTATCTTAAATTGAGTTTTAAAGACAAGATGAACAGGAAGGTAAATAAACATGAGAGAAACTTTTATGAGAAGGGAAAGGCCAAGGGGAAGGAAGTAAAGAAGAGAAATGACAATGTTTGGAGCTTTTCCTCTTGATGCATTCATGAAAATACGACCCATCCTGACACGTCTTATACCTCCAGGAGTTTGGCACTATTGTGGCCTTCTTGCTGAAGTACTACTCCTGATTCAGGGGTAGTTACATTTGGGGGCTTAGAGTTTCTCAGATTCCTGCTCTGCCACTTTCTAGTATGGCTCCCTACAGCACCCTCATCTCTATGATTTTCTTCTGCTTTCTTACTTTATCTTCTGGTATTTACAATCTCCTTTATGTGGCTTGTGTGCTCCCTTTTCCTCAAGATGATGGGGACTAGGTTGTAAGCCTCTCTCTGGTCCTAGTCAGTCACAGAACAGGGCAGCTAGTTAGGGGATCTAGGATGGAAGAAACACCAGTTAAGACTTCTATCTGAACCAGTAGGCATTTTTTCCAGCGTCCAAATCTCCTTGGCAACACCTAGATAGTGTTAGGTTTAGCCCCCAAGTTCCTCCTAGCTGACCTCTTCAAAACTACTTCATTCTATAAATTTTTGGTCAATAAAAGAAATAAATGTCATCTTCACTATGCCAAGCCCTTCCAGTTCTTTCCAGGATGGCTACCTCTTCAGCCCTTCAAAATATTCTTTTCCCTTAGGAAACATAACCTATGGCTATAGAGACGACAGGTTTTCTTGTGGCAGTAGATAGGGGAATTATACTCTATTTTGTATTGTATTTTCCCCAAAACACCCTGGTCCTAATCCCTGCTCTGAACTATTCCTTTCGGTGTCACACTGAAAAATTAATCTTCTCATTTGCTTCAAGCCACACCATTTAATACTCCTTGACTCCACATAAAGCACCATGATATAAGTATTAAATAAAAGTGGGTCAGGTCTAACTTGGTGTGCATATTATACTTGAGATTAGGGAACCAAATTCAATAGGTATAGAGTAGGATTTAACTGCTCCTGAAATGCTAAACTGTGAGCTGTCATGTCAATCACTGGTCATGGAAATCCGATGTGTAAAAGTTTTGTGAGAATGTATTTGCGATGACTGATCACACAAGCAAAAATATCAAAACTGCATATCCCGGCATTTCCAAATTTGCTCTGACAGTGTGTCAGGGGGGTGTTTTACTCCTCCTATAGTCATTTGGAGTATACCCACACTGCATCCACTGCTAGCCCTAATAACTTGAGTTCTATGAAAACACTGAAGATAAGCAGTAGCTAGCTAGTCACCTTATTTGATTTTCACAAAAACCCTGGGCTATTATAGTATCTCCAATTTGTAGATGAGGAAACTGAGGCCAACAGAGGATATGTGATTAACCCAAGGTTACAGAATAAGTATGTGAGGCAGGAATTAAACTCAGTTTTTGCTGACTCTAAGGGCCACCTATACATATTATAATATAATATAATATGATATAATATAATATAATATAATATGATATAATATGATATGATATAATATAATATAATATAATTAACATAACATAACATAACATAACATAACATAACATAACATAACATAACATAACATAACATAACATAATAATTAGAAAGGTTATGTGGGCAAAGGTCAAAAAGATTTTTGCTAACCAGTGGAAGTGATTTCTACTACCTTGAAGCTCTCTTGATACTCTTTGATTTCTAAACCATATTAGTCATTTATATACATTTTGTCTCTTATTCTAGAATATAAACACTTGGAGAGCTAAGGTTTGAACTATTTATTTATTTATTAGTTTGTTTGTTTGTTTATTCATGGGAGGAACCAGCATAATACCCTTACACTTAGAAATAATAATACAGGGTAACTTAAAAATCTTAGTGCCGCTTTCAGTGATTAAACCTTAAATAAGCTTTTTAAATCTTTGAGATTTTTAAACTATTAAAGTTTTAAAATGTTATTTAATCTTTATTAACAAAGTCACACTAAGACTTTTGAAACATGCTTTATATATACATACTCACATGTACGTATGTATATTTACCTATAAAACACATACACACATCTATACATGTGTATCTCAAAGGTATATAATATATATACACATGTGTGCATGTCCTACATGATATGCACATACACTTGTGTGTATGTTTGCAAAGTATATTACAGTGTATAGTCACATATATGTACAAATATGTATCAAAAAGAGAGATAGATATATACATACGAACATGCATATGCATATTTATAGTGCATGTCCCTAAAGTATAAATTATATAATATATCATTTAAAATATCATCTTACTCATATTATATGTGTTATACATTAATTCTTAAATACAGTACATACATCGCATATGCAACACATATCCCCAACATTTGCAAAACAATTTCTCATGCAACCCTTTGAGATGTAATTATCTTGGCCTCATTTTATAGATAAAACAAAACAAAACAAAATAAAACAAAACACACATGACCTAAAAGTTTCTCTGTCCATTATCCCATAGCTAGAAAGCTTTGGAGTTGAAATTCAAGTCCATATCTTTGGATTCTAAGTTCAATGCTCTTTCTACTACACCCTGCTATCAAGGTAAACAATAAATGTCAAATGAAATGAATTTTGAAGAACGGAATTAAATAAGTGAAATTATTCTCAAGCCTGATGAAAAGAATCTTTAAAAAATGATTAATGATGCTCAAATTCATAAAAGAACAGCATGCAGAAGATGAGAATAAATGTTTTCTATCTCTCCCCACAAGTGAATACATTTTTGTCTTATGTAAGTGACTTAATTCAGGATGAATAGTAGGAGCATCATAGGACTACAACTTACATGAACTGGGTTCTTAATTGAAATCTACTTATTAATGTTTTATTTATAAAATGGGAATAATAATATATTATTATTGTAGGTTTGAACAAGATTCATTTTAGGGTTGATTTTAGTTTTGTGATTCATGATATTAAAAGACTAATTTATTATTGAACTAATGTTAGACAAATGTGTAAAGTTGGGAAGGTTTTAGATTTTCTTTAATTATTTTCAGCGAGCCCTTCCTCCACTATTTTGTGGAGTGCCATTCCCTCCAACATATGCTTTATTATCACATAGCCCCCTCCCTACTTTAAGCTTCCTATTGTACCATATCTTCTCATTTGAAATTATGATGTCCCTGGTAGTACCTTAGATTCTCAAAAGAATAATGTAATAATTATTCACTAAGGTTCAATATTGTATCATAAGAACATAGATGCAGAGCAGAAGGACACTTAGAGGCCATATAATTTAACATTAGACAGATGAGGAAACAGGGCCAGATAAAGTCAAGTGTTGTAAATCCTCAAATAAGAAGGGTTTTCTGTTTGTTTGGTATGGGCAGTATGTTGGAGTGACCTAGAATATTGGACACTATGGTTGTGCTTTATCAGATAGCTCAAAACAACAGCAACTTCATCAAACAAGAATATCCATTTGTTTATCTATCTCTGTGTCTCTGTTTATTTCCATCTTTTCATCTTGCTATTTATCTATATCTATCTATATGTATTTATTTATTTTTTCTTTTTTGGAGGGGGTAAGGTAGGAAAATCGGGATTAAGTGACTTGCCCAAGGTCACAGACTAGTTTGTGTGTGTGTGTGTGTGTGTGTGTGTGTGTGTGTGTGTGTGTGTGTGTGTGTGTGTGTTTTAAGTTTCTGAGGTCGGATTTGAACTTGGGTCCTCCTAACTCCATGACTGGTCCTCTGTTCACTGTGCCACCTAGCCGCCCCTACATGTATTTATTTCTATCCATCTATCTTTCTATTTATCTCTATGCCTATTTATCTCTGAGTATCTCTCCATCTCCATTTCTAATTATCTCTATCCATCTCTTTCTCCCCATATATATATATGTGCAAATATGTATATATGTGTGTGTGTATGTATATGTATTTATATATATCTATCTGTTAGCATTCATTAAAGGCCTCTTATATTCTTTTTTTTTTTTTAAAGCAATTGGGGTTAAGTAACTTGCTCAAGGTTACACGGCCAAGTGTTTCTGGGTGTGGTGCTAAGTATCAGAGCCCAGATTCGATCCCAGGTCATCCTGACTCTGGGGCCGGTGATCTTACTTGCTGAGCCACCTGGCTGCCCCTAAACAATTGGGGTTAAGTAACTTGCTCAAGGTTACACAGCCAGGTGTTTCTGGGTGGGTGCTAAGTGTCTGAGCCCGGATTCGATCCTCAGGTCATCCCAACACTGGAGCCGGTGCTCTTACTCGCTATGCTACCTGGCTGCCCCAAGGCCTCTTATATTCTAGGCCCTGAACTAAGTGCTGAGAATATTATGCTCATGGACCTTATACTCTATATGGGAAACAATATACAAATAGATAAAAATGTATGGAGTAAATGTAAAATAAATTGGATGTGAGCAGAGGTAGGAGTAGCTTGGAGAATCAGGAAAGTCCTTTTGTAGGAGGCTACCCTTAAAGGAAACTAGAGAGTCTAAGAAGTTCAGGTGAAAAGGAAGTACATTCTAGATGTGTGAAAGAGCCTGTAAAACACGTGTGGTGATGGGTGATAGAACGTCATATGTGAGGAGCAACCGGTTAACTATTTTTAGCAACAATGCAGGATATTTGAAGTAAGTAGTATATAATAAATGAGTACTGTGTAATAAGGTAGGTTGGAATCATATCATCAAGGACTCTATATGCCAAACAGAAGAGTTTTTGTTTTATCCTGGAAGCAACAGGAAATCACGAAAGTGCTTTAAATAGGGAAGGGTCATGGCTAGACTTTATTTCTAGCAAAAATCACTTTGGTAACTGTGTGAATAGGGTGCTGGGGACAGGTGAAGGAGATATTATAAAGGTAGAATGAGTTAGACTTGGCAACAAACTAGATATGTAACATGTGGGAGAGTGTGGAGTTGAGGATAACTTCGTGATTGTGAACCTGGTGACTAGAAAGGCCAGATGATGGCCCTGATAGAAGTAGAGAAGTCAGGAAGAAGGGTGCTTTCCAGGAAAGAAGGTGGGCAATATAAGACATCTGTTTTGGACATGTTGATTTTGAAATGTCGGTGGGTCATCCAGTTGCAATCTGTCTGCAGTATCTATTTATTTCTCTATCTGCAGTGACATAAATAGTACTTGAAATTGAATTGCTGAAGTGCATTATTATGCATTTAGTCCATAGTCTCAACTTGATGTGGGGTGCTTTTACTATGCAATTCCCATTAACACGGATTGTCCAATTTAGTGCTTCGTTAGTGAGCTGCAGACCACTTTTAAACTTCTGGTTTACCAAATCAACCATATTTGAAGTTTTGTTCAAAAGCAAATTTGTACACTGTGGGTGAGACTAATTTCAACCTCTTACTCAAATGTAGACATTCACTATGTGTATCTTGGTTCTACTGAAGCAGTTGACATGTTCTTGGCTCAAGGAAATATTTACATCCAGCAACTATTGGAGCATTTAAAATATGAACAAATTGATTAATTGGTAGAAATCAAAATAGTGTCCAACAATTAACGTAGAAGCCTTTACTTTTTAATTTCTAGGTAAGATGCTGTCATTTCTAAGAAAAGAGATAGAGCTAGGAATCATCTTTCCTGGAACTAATTCATTCTGTCAGAGAATATCTTGAACTTCTGTGAATCTAGTCTTTAGCCTCAAAGAGTAGTTGGGGGTTGAGGGGAGGGTGGACAGGCCCCATGATGGGAGTGAGACAGTATTCTGGGAGTGATGTGCTGCGTACATTTGTACGATGTTGACACAGGTCGGTGGCAGCGGCCTGGGGACACTTCAGAGAGGAAGTATGCTCTACTCTCAGGATGTCAAGAAACTGAGGCAAACACTCATAGTAATTCTGTGTAGTGCTACTTAGGAAGACAAGTTATTGTTTTCAAATCTCTTCTACTCTTTGGATATAAAAGTGAACTGTGACAATGTTTGGCCTTTTTTTTCTCCCTGTATCTCTCAGTCTCTGAGAAACTAGACCTGAACAATGCAGAGCAAACCTGGGATTTGGAAAGGTGGCAGGAACCAGCGTCCATGAATAGTATTCTTTTCTCCAGGAGAAGTTGATACAGACTTGCAGCAGAAGCACAAAGCAGAAACATATGTGTTTGCATGTAACGATAAGAAAAAGCCTGATAATGAACTTTTCTAACTCAATGGATCATAGCATTCAGGGCACTGATAGAGTTCCTTCAGAGACATATGGCAGACATATATGTGTACATTTATTCAAGAAGGTGGTTCATGGATGATATTAATGACATACTAATCCTATGTGAAGGAAGCTTGGAAATTTTGAATTCCCTAGTCAGCATAATTCTGGAATCTAATTTTCTAACCAAAAAGATTTTCTGGGTAGCCCACAAGTGACCCTGAGGATAATCTGAACTTGAGTTGTTTCAAAGTTCAAGAATTTGGGAATAAGGACTTCTAGAGAAAGATTTCATGAAGTAATATGCTTCGTGAAGAAGGGGAGGGCAAGGTCTGTATAATTCCTACTCAGTGTCCTAGCTGGAAAGCAAAATCAGTGAATTATTCTGACAGTTCAGGTCTGACAAAAAGGTAATTGCTTATTTAGCGTTCTCCACCGTAATCCACCGTATGTGTGTCTTTCTGTGAGTGTCTAAATCATGAGGCGATACTATAAGTCTTGGGGAGATAGAGGAACCATTTCTGATTTTTGTGGGAAAGAACTCACTGGAATGCCAAGGAATTGCTCTTCTTCTGTTCCCTTTCAGAGAGAAGTAAGAGGTTATTGGAGAGTTTTTGTGTTTTCCTGTGCTTGTTTTTGTGAGTCCTCTAGATTTTATTCATTTTCTGTGCGGTGAAATAAAGGCTAAAATAAAACTGTGTTGATTCATTGGTTCATAGTTTTGGGAGAAGTGTAGCTTCACCCACAAGACGTGTAAAGAAACCAGATGTTAAACTAGAATATAGAGGAGTCATCATGGGAAGGAGAAGAAGGAAAAATACACCTTTAAAGAGTTCTAATCAGGTGCAAGCTTCTCCACCTCCATAAACAGTTATTAAAGTCACCTTTTATTGTCTGTTTCTCCTGTAGGTTATCAGAAAAAATTATAATTTTAAAGTTTGCAAATCAATTTACCTATATTATCTTACTGATCCTCAAACAACCTGTTGAGTTATGTACAATAGGTATTATTGTCCTCTTTATACAGATGATGAAATTCAAACTCATAGAAATCATTATTTTCCTGCAGCCAAAATTCAACTCTCTAAGCATTTATTAAGTACTTACTATGTTCAAGGATCTTCCCTTATCTCCATTCCCACAGTTAACATCTCAGACTATATCACATCATTCATGGCAATTGAAGTAGTCATTTAATTTGTCTCCATACATTAAGTATCTTCTTTATTGAATCCATCTTCAACATAAGTACCAAACTATTATTCCTAAAGTATAGGTCTCACCATGTTTTCACTGATCAAAAAGGCCTGATGTCTAACTATTACCACTAGAGTCAGAGAAAAACTTCTTTGTTTGGCATTCAAAGCTCTTCACAATCTGATTCTAGCCCATCTTTCCAGATTAATGTATTTTTAATTATTATTTGTTTTTTACTTTTTAAGAAAAATTTCAATTTCCAAACTTTTTTCCTCCCTCCAGCCCTTTACTCATCCACTGAGAAGGCAAGCAATATAAAATTATACATGTAAAATAATGCAAAACCTATTTCCATGTTAGCTATATTCTCCCAAAAGTAAGAAAAAGTGAGAAAATTACACTTTAATTTGCACTCAGAATTTATCAGTTCTCTAGAAGTGGATAGCATTTTTCATCATGAGTCTTTTGGAACTGCCTTGCATTGATTGATAAGAGTAGCCAAGTCTTTCATGGTTGATCATCATTATGATGTTGCTGTTACTGTGTACAATGATCTGGGTCTGCTCATTTCCTTTTGCATTTGTTCATATAGGTCTTTCCACATTTTTTCTGAAACCATCTTCCCTGTTATTTCTTCCAGCACAACAGTGTTCCATCACAATCGTTACACTACACCTTGTTTAGCCATTGCCAGTTGGTGGGCATCTACTCAATTTCTGATTCTTTGGCACCAATAAAAGAGATTTTATAAATATTTTTGTACATATAGGCTCTTTTCCTTTTTATCTGATCTCTGACATATAGACCTAGTAGTGCTATTGCTGGGTCAAAGGGTATGCACAGTATTATAGCCCTTTGGCCAGAGTTCTATGTTGTTCTCCAGAATGGTCAGAAAAGTTCACAACTATAGCAACAGTCCATTAGTGTACATATTTTCCCCCATCCCCTCCAGTGTTTATAATTTCTGATATATGTGAGGTAATATCTCAGAATTGTTTTAATTTGCATTTCTTCAATCAATAGTGACAGAGAACATTTTTAATATGAATATAGGCAGATTTGATTCCTTCCAAAAACTGCCTATTCATATCTTTCAACCATTTATCAACAGAAGAATGGCTTTTGTTTTTGTAAATTCAATTCATTTCCCCATGTATTTGAGAAATGGGGCCTTTAGCAGAGAAAGTTGCTATAAAAATTCTGATAGCACTTCTTTGTTTATGGTACCTTTTAGAAAAATGTAGTTTCTCTGCTTCTCTTTTAATTAGGTCTATTTTTGCTTTAACTTTGTCTGAGATCATGATTGCTATCTCTGCCCTTTTTAGTTGAACGGAAGCATAATACTACTCCAGTTCCCCATCCCCATTTTTTAAAACTTTCTGTGTCTTTCTGATTCAAGCATGTTTCTTTTTAAAAACATATTGTTAGATTCTAGTTTCAAATTCAGTCTGTTTCTGTTTCTTGTATGACCTCATTCCCACTGACAGTTATAACTACTATTTCACTCTATCCTATTGTCTTCTGTTTATCCTTCTTTCTTTTTTTTATCCTGTACTTCCTCAAAAGTCTGCTTCTGATCACTACCTTCCTTAGTCTTTTATCCCTTTTATCACCCCTCTTTCTATTATTTCCTATTTCCCTATTGGGTAAGATAGCATTTCTGAAAGGATTCAGTGAACTTCCCTCACTACAGCTTGCCATCTGGGAGAGAAGAGAGACTCATGAACTCTTCAACAGAGCTATTGAGAAGCCACCAGGTGTATCCGGATGCAGCTTAGGGCTATCCATCCTACTACTGGAAGAAAGGATTTGGAATGGCCTCCAGCACATCCTGAGGGCAAATCAGTACCACCAAGGTCCCTCTGTGGACCACTGGCCCCAGCTGATGTATGTCTTCAATGAGCTTGAACTGGTCATCAGGATAGCTCATATATTCAATGGCATTATCAATTACCAGATTGAACAAAGGGTCAAATCCTTTTTAAGATTCCACTGGCCTCCCATCCTGCCTGAACTTCATGTGGATGGTCTTGTTGATGTACTTGGATAGGTACAAGATAGTCTCCTTCTTCTTATTCTCCTTATCCGTTATCTTTCAGCCATCAGGATCCCCTTTGAATCTGGCGCCTGCACCCTTATCACCTCTCTGCAAAAGCTTCAACCAGAATGTCAAGAAGGAACTAGTTTTTTATACATTGTTTCATTCTTTTGATTTTGTTTAATTGCTTCTTTGTTTCTCATGAGGTCATTATCTTCCATTTGTTCTTCTTTTTAAGGTATTTTCTTCAGTGAGTTTTTGTGCTTCTTGTACCAAGTTGTTAATTCTCTTTTCATAATTTTCTTGTATTACTCTCATTTCTTTTCCCAATTTTTCCTCTGCCTCCTTGTTTCTTTCTTTAACTACTCCAGGAATTTTTGTTGGCCTTGGATGAAATTAGCATTTTTCTTTGAGGTTTTGCTTGAAGCTGTTTTGACATTGTTGTCTTCTTCCCAGTTTATGTATTGATCTTTCCTGTCACCACAGTAACTTTTTATGGTTAGGTTTTTTTGTTGTTGTTGCTGTTTGCTCATTTTTCTATCCTATTTCTTTACTTTGAATTTTATGTTAAAGTTGGGCTTGGCTCCTGTGGATGAGGGGGCACTTCCCCAGCTTCAGGTGTTTTGTGCTGCTATTTTCAGAGTTAGTTTTGGGGGTCTGTTAGCTTTCATTTCTTCCAGGGAGGTATGATTTAAAGAGAGGTGTGGTCACTACTCTCCTGAACTTTATTCTGATCTGTGAGCTGCCACAAGAAAGTGTTCCTACCCTGGAATTGTGGCCAACATCCCTGCTTCCTTCCTGACACAGGCTCTGGTGTGCTGGTACCTGTCCTTGCCCTGAAACTGCAAATGGACAATTGCATCATTGATGATACTTGCAGCTGCTGTGGAGGTGTAAGACCAATAATACCTGCACACAGAAGGGCTGCTACTACCATAGGTTCTTTGATCTGCTTTTCTAAAGCAAAGACAGCTTCAAAGGGGGTCAACAATCTTACTTTAATTACAGATAAGTAGAAAGAAGTGAGTATCCAAGAAAGAATCCAATAGACAGGGCTCCAACTGTCTAAACAAAGTAATCACCAGACCAGGGAGCTCCAACATCTGGGTTCACAAAAGTTGGGGTGGGGCCTTAATAACAGCTATCCAGGGTATCGTCTGTCCAAATAACAAAGAAGCATTCTTCCTGCGAGTGAGCCCCAAAGCAAAATACCAGCTTTTCAGTCTATATAGTTTTTGGCTTAGAGCCAGAAGGCATCACTACCCAAATGACTCAGTGCCTAATTGGTTCAGTACCAAAAGCTGTGACAGCCTTCCTGCAAGCAAGCCTTCCCATAAGCACATTTTCCCCCCAAAGTACTATAAATCTCTGAATTTGGGCTCTATGTGACTCAGGATGTGTTACAGCTGTGAACTGGGTCAAAGTTCAAAGCAACAAGACATCCATGATTGAAGTACTTGTATAAACTTTAGACCTCAGAAAAAGGGCTTCTGTTCTAAGGGAAAAGGGGGACACATATGGCCACATAGGTCTATTAAAGGATATGGAAGATCTTCGTATTCCATTAACCCTACATTCAGCCCCAAGATCTTACATGTTCATTACATAGGCCGATGGAACTTTTAGGGTAACTTGTATCTGGGTAGGCATTAAAATCTATATCAGATCAACATGATTCCCACAAAATAAACACATTATGATCTTCACATATGCAAAATATACAACTTATTACCAGGGTGGCCACATGGCCTTAAATAAACACAAAGTATATAACATTCCAAAACACTTATTTATACAATCAGGGGATCCCAGGCCAGGGTCTTCCCTAGTACATGACCTTAAACAAGCACAAAAGTATATAACATAACATAACATAACATAACATAACATAACATAACATAACATAACATAACATAACCCCCACCTTATACTTGTTTATACAATCAGGGGATTCCAGGCCAAGGTCTTCCCTAGCACAACACATCTTCAGGGACAGCAGAAAACAACACACTCTACCCCTAGGTCACAAAAGGTTACAATCTCTCAATTCAAAACAAAGTGTCCAAGTAAAGTACAGGTATTCTCAGTTACATTCATGCTGTAATGAACCAAAGAATTCAAGTCTTAACACTGCTCCAGCATGTGCTTCCAAGGAAGGGCAGTTGTGTGACAAAGCCAATATGGTGGGTCCCTGGGGCCAAAATCCTCCCCAATCCCACCATAGTCAACTCCACCCCCTGGGTTCCAACTCATTCCAGGGGAATGTGGCAGGAAAGTATGCTAACTGCTCCTGCCCTGCTGTGAAGCTTTCTTCTTAACCTGGGGCCGAGTCCCAAGTCCTATGGCTCCTTTTCCTGCAGGTCTGTGGGCCAACAGCTCCTGGCTCTTGCCTGGGTCCTGATGCAGGCAGCTCTCTGCTCCTGCTCCATGTCTTACCTCATGGGGGAAGGGACTGCTCCACTCCAAGCTCTCCCTGTTCCTTCCTGGGTCCAGGCAAAGCCGACTCCAGGTGCTCTTGGCCTTAGCTTCTGTTTCTGACCCATACTACCCCAACTCTGGGGCAGCTTGTCCTCCCCCAGCCTTACATGGGGAGGGGCTGCTTTGGTCTGGGCTTTGGGCACAGCAAAATAAAACAATAATTAGGAGGTAACAGACAACTATCCCAGTCTCACTAAACTCTATACTCTCCTCAAGAGTGTTAACAGTCTTCCTTTCTATCAGGCCAGTGTTCCAGTATTCTCATAAGGGTTGGTATCAGAGGTCTCCTCAAAGGTCTCCTCTCTTATCTCAAACTGAGGTCTCCTCTCTCCATCAGAGGTCTCCTCTCCAAACCTTGATAAGTGATTCACAATCACATCTGGGGCCCCCGTCATAATGGCTAAACATCCTTCCATGAGCAAGCTCCAAAGGCAATATCTCACCATACTTTCCTTTAGTCTGCACAGATCTTACTGACTATGCCAAATGTATTAGCAAGCACCCTAAATAAAACATGCAAGATGGCCTGCTAGAACAGGTTCTTCAATCTGCTTTTCTAAAGGAAAGACAGTTTTAAAAGGGTCAACAATCTTATTTTAATTAAACATATAAGTCATTCACTAGTTCAGGAGAAATGTCAGTACCTTGAATATGGAGAAAATACAAGCAGAGAAACATAGAGAAATTAGCACAGATATCCAATAGACAGGGCTCTGTCTAAACAATGCAATAGATACATAATCACCAGATCAGGGAGTGTTAACATCTGTGTTTTCAGAGCTAGGGGACTCTTTAACAATGGCTTACCCAGAGTCTCATCTGGCCAAATCACAAAGAAACACTCTTCCCGTGAGTGATCCCCAAAATAAAATACCAACCACCCAATATATATACTTTTCAACCAATAGGCTCAGAACCAGAAGACATCACAACCTATGTGACTCAGCACAGCTGTGAATTACCAGGGTTCAAAGGATATTGATCCTTCAGATGTTTACAATTTAGCATAATCATGGGAAACTGAACTCCAGAAAGAAAAATAACAAAAACCCCACCTTGCTTGCACTTATAGCAAGAGTCCTGCTACCAGTAGAGCCAAGGCTTCCTGTAATCTTCTCAAAAGTTGTTCAGTCCCCTTACTGTCTGTGCACTGAGAGCTCTGGAAGCTTCTGCTACTGATACCTAGTTAATGGCCTCCCAAGGCCCACTGCTGGCTTGCTCAGACATGGGCCTGTGCTGGACTGTGTTCCACCCTCACCTCAGTGAAACAGGGCATTTCTACTGGACTAAGTTGTCTTGGGTTGGAACATAGTGATGCTCTGGAACTCATTTTGAACTGTTATTTTAAAGTTATTCAGAGAGAAATTTGGGGGAATTCAGGAAAGTCCCTGCCTTTACTCCACCATCTTAGCTCTGCCCTCTCTTCTTCCAGGAATACCAATATTTCATGTACTCTCTATTTCAGCTAAGTCGACCATTCTGTGCCTCACAAAGGAATGTAGGGGCCTAAATATGGAAAAATATTCATGGGAAATCTTTTAAAGCTAATTGAAGATCACAGTTAGCTTTGATCAGCAACAAGAAACTCTGGAGAAGCTTCAGAGTTTGTAAAGATCTTTTCTGAATTCTACTGTTGTGGAAGAACCCGTAAAGACGCTCCTTTGGAGCTATTAGACTTTGGATGGCCAATGTGATTTACGTAGCCAACACTCTGTTTATTGAATTGTAAACCCTTTGGGAGTAAATTGTATGCCAAGGAGAATGTGTAACTTAGAAACAAAAATCTACACTTCCTCCCTAGGGTAGATGGATGGAAATAGAGAATGTTTTTTAAAGTGTTTTTTTTTTTTTTTGCATTTACAACCAAAGGGGAAAAAAGAAACAAAAAAATGCTCCAATTTTCTTGTCTTTTTCATTAATTGTATTAGCTATGTTTTGGGAAAACAGAAACAAAACACAATATAACCAAATGCAGTTCCAACTGGCACAGGGCAGTGTTTAAAATCTCTAGGATATAGCATGTAGTGCTGCAAAGAAATTCCAAGAAGAAGCAAACTTTTTATGTTCTATAACTTGCTTTTTGTCTCTTGGTACATTAGGAAGAAAATGAAAAAGGAAAAACACATGGGTATTTAATTGCAAAAGATATAGAATTTTATAAGTCCATATTATCTATCACAGAACATTCTGGATTTGTCAGAGAATTATAAGAAACAAACTGAAGGCAACTGCTGATGCCATTTGGAGCCAAGAATGAGTGTGATTAATGGCAAGAGAACCCATCCATTCTCATGGTTTCAGCCTTCAGCTCTATGTAGATGGCTCCCAAATCTAATTTTCCATCCCTGGACTCTCTCCTAGGATTCATTTCCATATCTCCAACTGTTCTGTGGACATTTCCATTGGGATGAATAGCCCATAGTCACTTCAAACTCAACATGTCTCCAACTGAACTCATTTTCCTTGCTACCCAACCTGGCTCGCATACCTGACATTTTTTTTTCTATTAATCAAGTCACCATTTGAAGACCTCCAAGTAATGGAGGAACTCAGTCTGGAGGTAGACTGTTCCTCTTTGAAAGAATTCCATTGTTGGGGAAGTATCTTTTATAGCAAAGTGAACTCTGAGGTTGACAGATCCCAGGATTCTATGCATAAGGAAGAATGCAGGCATCATATAGAGACTTCTGTAGCATACACTTAGAAAAAAAAAGCTAGGAAAATGCAGTAAGGGAAAACTCACCTCTCAAGAGCCACTTAAAGAAAAATCTTAAGTAAGGAGTGTAGATCAAGTATCTCTAACATTAGATACCATAGATTTAATTACTATCTCCATGCTGACGATTCTGATCTATCTATCCTTAGCCTAATCTCTTTGCTGACCTCCAATCTTGTATTTCTGACTGATTTTGAGACACATTTTATTACTTTTCTTTATTAAAAATAAGTATGGCATATTAAATATTGTATATATCTTGTTTTTACATAGTGCTTTGGATATTATCTGTCCCATTAGACTATAAGCTCCTTGAGGGCAGTGACTATTTTTCCCTTTTCCTTTTTCTGTACCCCTATCATTTAGCACAGTTCCTGACACATAGGAGGTGCTAAATAAATATTTATTCACTGATTGACTGACATAAACCTAGTACCTTCCTTCAGAATACTTCCATTGCCAACATCACACATACAAATATGTGGACACATATGCATTAACTGAGGAAAAGAGTGGGCTGTGGGGATAGCCTTTGAGAAGGTGAGACTTAAGGGAAATGTGAAAAGGGGAAGGGGAGTCTTAGCATGTATGAATTATAGAGAAGAATGTAAGAGGATCACTTCTGAATTGGGGAGTAGAAAGTCTCTTGTATCACTTTTTAAAAGGATCATAAAGCTTTAAATTACCTAATCTGTGTTACATTGAGAGAGTTAAATAGGGGGAAGGGATTCATTACATGTCTACTTAGCAGTTCATGTACATCCTAATACCCAATTTGGGTGTTTAAATGGGCTGCACAAAATGACTCTGGATGCCGACATCAGGGACCATCCGGAATAATGGCTTCCAGAACAATATCTTTATCCCTTGCTTTAAAGTCAGAGACTTCCCTGACTCAAGGGACTGCAAGAGGGCATCTAGTTTGGCTCTCTGATTTGCAGGAAAGGCGGCACCTAATCATTTTGGACAGATAGGTCTCTCCATCCTGTTATTAAAGATTTCCTGAGGGAGTTCCCTTTTATTGAAAGGATTCTTGAGGTAAACTGCCAAGTCATGGGAAAGCTGCGCCTGCCAAAGTTCATTGTAATTGAGGATAAAGTCACTGCTTCCCTAGAACTTAGGGAAGATCCCAAGAGAGTGACTGAGCTGGAGTACAGCTACCTCTTTTACTTGTCCCGAGGGATTGTGATGGATTTGCT
Organism: Petaurus breviceps papuanus; assembly: GCF_028583685.1. Lineage (NCBI taxonomy): Eukaryota > Metazoa > Chordata > Mammalia > Diprotodontia > Petauridae > Petaurus > Petaurus breviceps. The sequence goes on along the minus strand of NW_027187341.1, from coordinate 10,004,144 downwards.
TGTCATTTTCTTTGATGTATATTTATTGAATACCCACCCATTAGGTGAGTGGCTCAGAACCAGGTAATCTTTTTGGACTAGAGGAGACCTGTGGCTTTCTGCAAAGAGGAAAATTAATTCCCCACCTCAGGCTAAGTATACCAAGGAGCAAGTCATCTGTCTTATTTATGCCTTGAACCCTGCTCCCTGCTGGCATAACTCACCATCTACTGAAATAGTCCTCCCGGTTAGTTATTGCTAGGGAAGGGAGTCAGAGTTGGCTCCATAAAAGCACTGAAGGTTTCAATCCATGCTTGTGAATGATGTTGAAATTTGCAAAAATATTAATAACTATTTCATGAATCATATCATTGGAAGAGTAACACTATGGATGAGATCATGGGATCATAGATTGGGAAGTGAGGTAATCTAGGCAAAATCTCTCATTTTAGAGATGAAGCTTAGGCTTAGAGAGGTGAATTTGCTAGCTCAAGGAGTCATAGGTGCATCTTCTGAGCCCGATTTGTCCACCTCCAAAGCAAACACTATTTTGAGGGCACTACTTTGCCTCTTGTCACAGACCCATTGGAACAGTAAGAGCTGACATTTACATAGCTAACATTTATACAGCCCTTTAAGGTTAGCAAACTGCTTAACATGCATTACCCCAATCGAGGTAATGATTTACTACTTTCCTCCACCATTTAAGGCAGGGAAGAATACTTTGTACATTTCAAAGCTAAATGTAGAGGTGTAGCAGCATCCTTTAGATAGGGTTTGCTAAGGTATCCCAGTAGACCTGCTATTTCATCACCTTGGATCTCCCTCCAACCACACAAGGAACCATGCATCCTGACCTGAACATAGTGTGTCACTCCGGTCCATCTCATCCCACAGGTTCATTCAAGGCGATCTACTTGATGTACTTGGGACCTTCATCTTTTTCCCTTATCATGAATCTTAGGGGTTAGAGTAGAGTATAGTGTTTTAAGGTTTGCAAAGTAGATAACACATGATACCTTATTTGATCCTCTCAATAACCACAATTGCTATTATCATCTCCACTTTACAGAGAAGAAAGCAGAGGCCAAGAGAGTATAAGTGACTTGCCCAGTTTCACACCACTAAAAAGCAATGAGGCTGAATTTAAACTCAGAACTTCCTGACTCCAAGTTCAGCACTCTCTGCACTGTCACCTTGTCCCTCTTTCTTATCACATGACCCTCATGTTTTTTAATTAGGTATTTCAGTACTTCAGCATAATTCTTGATAGCTTCTTATAGGCTACTCACATTTTTACATTTCTCCATTGACATTTTGATAATCATTTACTTCTTGGTTCAGTCAGTCAATAAGGATTTATGGTTGTTGTTGTTGAGTTGTTTCAGTCATGTCTGACTCTTTGTGACCCCACTAGGGGTTTTCTTTGGCAAAGTTTGCCATTTCCTTTTCCAGCTCATTTTACAGATGAGGAAACTGAGGCAAACACTTGCTGAGGGTCACACAGTCTGAGGCCATATTTAAGCTGAGAAAAATGGGTCTTCCTGGTTCCAAGCCCACTTTATCCACTGTATCACCTACTATGTGCCAGAAAGGCAGCTAGGTGGCACAGTGGATAGAGTCCTGGGTCTGAAGTGAGGAAGGCTCTTTTTCCTAAATTCATCAAGTACTTACTAGCTGATTGACCCTAAGTCCCTGATCCCTGTTTTCTTCAGTTTCCTCATCTGTAAAATGAACTGAAGTACGAAATGGAAAACAACTCCAGTATCTTTGCCAAAAAATCCCAAATGGGGTTAAGAAGCATCAGACAAGACTGAAAAATGATCAAACAACAACAATACTGTGTCAGGCCCCATGCTAAGTTCTAGGGCTAAGAAGGAAAGTGAAGGACAAAACCTGCTCTCAAGGAGTTCATAGTCTAATAGGGATACAAAATTGCAAACAACTGTGCACAAACGTGCTGTAATCGATTTGGGATAGTCTCAGCGAGATAGTAGTAGATATAAGGGGGAATCAAGTAAAGGCTTCCAGGAAAATATGAGGTTTAAACTGGGATTTGAAGGAAGCCAGGAAACACCCATTCTATTTTTATTCCACTTTCTACCATTTTGTAGCTCTACAATCTTGTGTTACAAACAACAAAAACAAAACAAAGACCAAAAAAAATTGAGAGATCAGGTTTATCCTTCTATGTTTAGACAGATCACATAATTGCAGATAAGAAATCTATCTTGTTTCAGAGCTCACTAGAGTAAGTCTGTTTTGCTATTCTCTCCAATGTTCATGAATCTCCATTTTTTGGAAATTCTGCCTTAGGTCTCACTGGTGGTTCAACAAATGGTTACACTTTAATAAAATGACCTTTTTTCCAGGCAGAGCAGGGATATAGATTTATATAGATTCTCTTTTGTTAACGGAACAGGATAACAAATAAGTATATCCCATAATGGTTCACAATAAAACCAAGGCAAAGAAAAGCTATCTGGTAAAATCCTTGTTTATCCTTCCTTCTTGAAGATGACCAATGACATCAGGAGGGTGTTATCTTGACTGGCATGTCAACTGAATTTAAGTCAAGACTATACAAAGTCATCAGCTTCTCTCTCTCCCTCTCTCTCTCTCTCTCTCTCTCTCTCTCTCTCTCTCTCTCTCTCTCTCTCTCTCTCTCTCTCTCTCTCTCTCTCTCTTTCTCTCTCTCTCCCTCTTTCTCTCTTTCTCTCTCTTCCAGAGTCAAGGGAATCCAGTGATACAGGTCAGAATGACTGGTGATGGCCCTGGATACAGTGGGACACCCTGGCCTTTTTAAGCTAAGATCTTTTCCCAGAATCAGGCTGTTTGAGGCAACACCCATTCAGTCATTAAAAGTTAGGTAAGAATAGAGGCAAAAGATGGTCTACTTTCACTTCACAAAAGAATAAATCTGGGTAACATCTTAAAATGTCAGAGGAACCATTTATTTATGCTTTAATAATAAGGAAATAATATAATAAATGAATAACATAATAAAATAATAAGGAAACAAGTATTTATTACGGACCAACTTTGTGCCAGATGCAGTGCTAAGAGCTTTTTCTCACAACAATCCTTGAAAATAAGTACTATTATAATTACTATCATTTTACAGTTGAATAAACTGAGACAGGCAGAATTTAAGTGACTTGCCCAAGGTTACACAGCCATAAATGTCTGAGGCCACAGTTGAACTCAGGTCTTCTGACTCCAGATATGATTCTTCCACTCGGCCACCAGCCTGCTGCAGGAACTTGAAGTCTACTACATAAGGGGGTAAAGAAATTACTGAATTCTCCCCACCTCTCCTTTAAACTGCTTAGGGTTGAAATCCTGGCAATGAAAATTAGGGGTGTCATTCCATACAGACACTGGAGGGTATGTGGTCATCATAGGTGATTATGAGAAACTTGAAAATATGGTGAGAAAGTAGGTCAAGTGGACAGAAAGAGAGAACATATTAGTGGGAAGAATGAGTTAGAGTCTATTTGGGAATGAGAATTACTAGGGAGTATATCTAAAGGATTAACCTCTGATCCCAGCTCAAACTTTCCAAATTTGTGAATGCTGTCATAATTAGTTTTTTAATTACAAAGGCTAGACAAAAGAAAAAGTAAATACAGAAAACATTTTGTGAGTTTTGATGATCTTTTCTCTGTTCCTCACACAATTTACTCTATTTCCCATCTCTGTGCCTTTGTTTTGGTTACCCCCTGGTCCCAAATGCCTTAGTAGGAAGTCTCTCTTTTACTCTATCTCCTAGAATTCCCCACTTCCTTCAGTATTCAGTTGAAGCATCTCCTTGGACATGAAGCCTTCCTGATTCCTCAAGATTCTGCTATATTCTTTCCCTATTATCTTGCATTTTATCTACCTTGAATTTGTATTTTAGTTTACTCTCTACAAATTTATCCTACATATATTTATAAAAGTACACATTGTTTTGTTTTAAGAGAATATAAGTTCTTTGAGAACAAGGATTTTTTAGGTTTTGTTTATTTTTGCACTTAGAATATAATTTAATAAATGTTTATTAATTGAATTGCCATACAATGGAAAAATCACTGGAATTGGCATCAGAAGTTGCTTTTATTCAGGTTCCAGCTGTGACATTTTCTAGCTGTGTGATTCTGAGAGAGCCATTTAACCTTTTGCATCTCAGTTTACTCATCTGTAAAATGGGGATAATATTACTGATGTTATTTACTTCTCAGTGTTATTGTAGGAGGGAAAAAGGATATTTCACCAACCTTAAAGCACTATGGAAAGAATTTACAAGCTATTTCTAAAGAAAGAAATTTGAATCTGTACCTTAATCATGCCTACAGCTTCTATGTACTCTTTCCTGACAGCAGGTAACTGAGGTCCCCTGCCCTAATCAGCTCTCAATGGAGACTGGCAGATTGCTAAAACACAATAAGATTGCAGACAAACCCACTTGAAAATAAATCATACTGGAAATATAGTTAAAATGCAGACCCAGGCCTGAGGTGACTTGCAGGCCACTTGCACTGCCCATCAGAGCTACAAATAATAAATGTCATTTGATCGAGTATAAGCGTTTCCTCTAAGAGCTAGATGTTTATCATAAAGTGATTAAATGAACATAGAAATAATCAAATAATTAATCAGGCTGTCCTTAATTAGTAGAAGCACTAAATTCTGTTTCTGCTTGGCTTATCTGATTCATCTCAGTTTTTAAAATCCCATTTTCATGGATTTAGTATGACACCATTATCTACTCTTTAAGGTATATAATTAAGCCAATATCCTCTAGTCCTTGGAGTCATAAGGCCTGGATTCAAATTCCATTTCCATAGTTTCATTTTCTGTAAAATGAGAGATTTGAACTAGATTTCAAACATTCCTTCCTCCTCTTGCAGTTTTTAAGCCTATGATTTCTTCTCTCTGCAGCATTCAATTCCCACCCAATTACAATTTCTATAGACTAGGTTTCTATATTTATTGAGGTCAAGTTTTTTTGAGTCCAGTTATTATGATCATCACTGTTTTTGTTATAATAAGTACATAAAGCATACATTGAGACCATTGAGTTTTACAGCCATCTTTTTTAGGGAGCTATTTTCTTCTTTTATTGACTCTTTTCTGAAGGAAGTTCTATTAGGAACATAAGAATAGTTATAGAAGGGAAGATTCGATTATAGAAAGGAAGAAAAGAGATTCAAAAGGAAATAGAAATGCTCATATGTAGAAGAGGAATTGACTGACACTAGCACCAAATAGTCTTTAATCAAAAATGATTTCTCACTGCCTCAAAGCAATTTTGCATGTTTCTAACTGGCAGCTCCAAAGTTTGATTTTAATAGTGTTTTTTTTCTATAAAGGGAGACAGTGTGATTCAGTAGCTATACAAGAGTGGTGGGAGATCAGGGACCTGGTTTCCATTCCTGGCACAGCCACTAATTTGCATTATAACTCTAGCTAAGTGACTTAACCTCTCTTAGTTTTCATTTCTTCAAATGCAAGGTCTTAGGTGATCTCTGGGGGTCCTTCCAGCTTTAACATGCTATGAAGCTGTAAAATACATACAAATATAATCAGAAATATTTTCTTGGTTGGATAAATAACCTTCCATTTTGCTCTTTAGCATTCTGCCAAACTAGGCCTCTTTATCTTCATCTTTGTAATAGAAAGGTTTTTTGATTTCTAAATTACCTGAAAATAACTTGCATAATAGACACCAACAATCTTCTTACAGTGATGTTGAACTAGCTATATGTAAGTCTCTTGAGGGCAGGCCCTTGTCTTAATCATTTTTGCATTTCTCTCAGCAAGTAGCATGTAGAAGACTCCAAAAAGCTGTAGCACGTGCAGTGGCCACACTCCAGTAAACTGTTGGGGCAGAGGACCAAACCAGGTTAAGGGTAACCAATGGGCTTTAAACCTATTGGTGCTGTAGGGGAATGTCTACCCCAAGCACATGAAGACTGCCCCTGGCAAAATGGCAGAAGAGAACAATTTGTTCCAATGACCACGAAGGCTGAAGCAGGTGCTGTGAAGCACTTAGACCTTGGTCAAACATTGAAAACACCAAGGTCATTGTAATGGGAATGTAAATTTTAAAGATCTTCCCTGCCCCTAGGCTAAAGTGCACCTGGAGCCTGGGGTGGGAGGCTTGTTTTTCAGTAGATACTTCTTGACTGGCCAGTGAGTTGATAAGGTTGTTACATTCTCTGAGCCAGGAGAAGGCTATATAAGCCCTGATGTGTAGCTTTATTTTGGGGCTCACTTTGAGAAGTGTTCTGTGATTTGATCTGGATTCTGGGAAGCTGTTGTTGAGAGCCCCCCCTCGGCTTTGAAAAACCCAGATGTTGAAACTCAGATGTTGTTTGGTATGGATGTAATGGTTGGACAGTTTGGAAATCTGTCTACTTGATCTGTTTCTCTGTCTTGATAATTCTGTCTGTATATTCTGAAGTTCGGGGTGCTGACCTTTTTCCCCTGAACTAGGTAAACGAAATATATGTTTGACTGATTAAAGTAAGCTTGTTAACCCATTTTGAGTTGCTTTCCTTTAACAAAGCAGATCCAAAAACCTGTATTGGCAGCCACCTTGGGGATGCTGGGGTGCTTGCTGCTACAGTCATGCATTGTAGCCTGGGCCATCAATAGTCATCTTGATTTTTATCTTGCCACTGAACTTCAATGCCTCTGGAAGAAAGAGTGAAGCTGACAATTCTTTGTAACTCTGCCTCACTTAAATGCAATTCACCCACAAGTCAAGACATTACCCCACGATGTCATTGGTCCTCTTCAAAATGAAGGACAAACAACAACAGCTTGTAGTAGGCACTTAACAATTATGTCACATTAATGTAACACTTAAAGGCTGACAAAGTATTTTCTCCCCAACAGTCCTATGTAATTATTAAACCCATCTTAGGAATTCTAGACTCAGAGCAGTTTAGGGTGTTGGCCATGGTCACACTGCCCATATGTATCAGAGTAGAAAATCTAATTCAGGCCTCCTGACACCAAGTCCAGGATATTTTTTTTTTTGCATTATTTTGTCCCTACTCAGTTTGTTGGATGGATGGATGGATGTGTGGATAGATGGATGGATGAATGAATGAATAAATGAATAATGAATATCTCAGGAATAATTTTGTAACCTATACAAAACTGGGAAGTCTGAACAGAGTTTTTAGCAGAAATTCATCTTACTTATAACAACAAAATGCTTTCTTACCTTCTTACAAGATGTGAGAAATCATGGTTCTTCCAAATCCAGGAAGAAAAGAAGCCCATGTTAGCTTAGAATCGGAAGGGTATAGCTTTTCCTCTACAGTGGAACTTTAAGAATATCTTTTCTTCTTTGTCTCTCTCTGTACCTCCCTGTGTCTCTGTGTCTTTGTCTCTCTGAATCTTTCTTTGTCCTGGTTCTGTATGTGTTTCTCCATGTCTCTCTCTCTCTCTCTCTCTCTCTCTCTCTCTCTCTCTCTCTCT
>NW_027187341.1:9924555-9996589 GCF_028583685.1 Petaurus breviceps papuanus | reverse complement strand
TCTCTCTCTCTCTCTCTCTCTCTCTCTCTCTCTCTCTCTGTCTTTCTCTCTTTGTCTCTGTCTCTCCTCCATTTCTCCCTGTCTCTCTCTGTACCTCTCTTATCCTCTCATTTCACTCCCAGAGGAGGGAGGAGAAGAAGAAGGGAAAAAATAGGGGAGAGGGAGAGAGTGTGGGGGGGTGGATAATAGCAGCATGCCTGTAACATTGACATCAGCAGTCCCCTCCTCAAACTGCCACCTCTGGGAAGCCTATAGAAGTGACAATTGAAGGAGCAAGCAGCAAGCTAGAAGACTTTTTTTTTTAATCCTGGGTGCTTGCTTTCTCAAGTGACTGGAACATTGATGAAAAAAAAAATACAGACAAGGAGGAATTTCAGATCCTTATTCCCGCCCCCTGCCTTACTTCTGCTAAGGATGACTAGGACACATTTCTAAGTGTGTTCTTTACTCTATTAAAGACTACATTGGACTGATCTAATTTTATTTCTCATAAACACCTGTGGTTGACTCTTTCTTTTGCGTTTTCTTGAGTCCCTTTGTTCTGGCATTAGGAAGAGTGACTGCTCTGGGCATCACACAGCAGATGGTGACCTTTTTTAGTGCAAGGTTGGAATCCCAACTTCCAGTCCATTGTGTGGGATCTTTCTTTCTCTTACAGGAAGCACCATCACAAATCATTTATAATTTTCATAAGTGCATGGCCAAAGGCAGAAATACTATAAAAGTGGCATTTAATTCTCTTTCTAGACTATGACCCTCATCTGGTGACACTATGAAAGGAAGGACCCAGGAAACCTGGTACCCGAAAGCATTGATTAAATTTGTGTACTACTATTCAAGGTGGTGGGTACATGTTAAAAAAAAATAATAATGCATTACCACCTCCCTTGTATCTCTTAAGCAAACCAGTCCCTATGGTAAAAAACCAAACAAGTTCCCTATTACAAATTTGAAGGGTAGGGACACTGTGTTTGTCTTGATTGATAGTCTCCCAAGTATTTTATACGTTCTTTAATTATTTTGAATAATTTCTTTTTCTATCTCTTCCTGCTGGGTTTTGTTGGAAAAATATAGAAATGGTGATGATTTATATGGATTTATTTTATATGGAGCAAATTTGCCCAAGTTATTAATTGTTTCAATTAATTTTAGTTGACCCTTTTTAGGGTGTGGGGGTTTGGAATAGGATTTTAAAGAGCTCTTTCTTCAGAAGAGCCATATGAGGCAGCTAATGAAAGTATTATCATCATCCTGATTTTACAGATAAGCGAATAGGTTCAGTGTGAATTTCCAAAGTTAAACAACTGATAGGTGTTAAACCCAAAGCTCGAACTTAAGTTTCCTGACTCCAATTTGGTACATTCTCTACTACCAGTGACACCTATTTTGTGGTTGATTATTAACTAAGAGCTTTAAAAATATTTGTATTATAACATGTACTCAGATGTTGGAGTAGATTCTTATTCTTATCTGTTGATGTTTCTATGTGAAATATTTGAATTTATTACAACTTTATATTTACATCCTACTCTGCTGACATTTCCATTATATTTTTTGGTCTTTTTTTATTTCTGATTCCTAGGAGGTCTTTAACTGCTCTCAGAATTGAGTTGTTTGATAAATCTACATAGCCTGGAAACTCAATAGGGTTTAAATCCTATTTCTTTTAATAACACTTGTAGTCAGGGGGTCTTTTTTTTATTGAAGCTTTATTGAAATTTTTAACAAATGGCATCTAACATAGCAGTATGCTTCCTTTTATTTTTCTCCAATCTTAAATTATAGGGAAATAGCTGGAAGAAGGGAAAGTTATATTGTTTGTGTTGTGTAGCTGTCTTCTTAAAGAAACCCTCCTAACTTATGGGGTAAAACCTATCTTAATTTAGTGTACTATCAGACAATAATTTTACAGCATCCCTTTTTATATCTGAAAAGACAAAGCATTTAATTTTAAATACAATTTCAAACCACCAATTCTTTCTTACTTTTAGTCCTATATTGCCAATAAGATCTAATTATGGTGAGATACACCTTTATTATAAAGACACAGAAGAGAATAAAAATTAGTGACTGGAATTCTAAAGCTGAGATAAATTCCACCAAAGATTGCATGATCTAGTAGAAAGTTCTATAAATCACCAGGCTGGGACTGATGATTTCTATCAGTTTCTTTGGTAAATTTAATTCAACAAAAAAAGAAGCTGTAACTAAACATACCCTGATATTTTCAATCTTCAATTCCTCTAGGAAGCTAAACATAACCTTTAGCTTTTTCCTCCCCCCCCCATAAAATTGAAGTATCATTCATTGTCCTCAAAGTATATTTATGGAAGAGAGGAAAATGAAGGATTTAGCTGTGAGATCATAGGATTATAGGATTTAGTTCTGAAGGGGACTTCAGTGGGCACTTATTAGAACTCTGCTTTCTATAGATGAGGAAAATGATGCCTAGTACAGTTGCTTGCCCATGTGATACAGGCATTAAATAGCAGCACTGGTATTTGACTCCAGGTCCTATGACTCCAACTCCAGTGTTTCTTCTACTACACTGGTGCCCAATATGAGTTGTAGGGATTTGTTTGCTATGAAAAACCCCTATTCCTTTTAAACTAAATCACCAGAACTAGTTGAGCTTAAATATTCCATTCTGAAACCCATTAGGAATTTTATGAGAGGTGGGAAAGATCAGCTGTCCCTTACCATTTCAATAAAAGGAAGATGTCACAGGAATGCTTCTGTATCATCATCATCATTACTATTATTTGAAAATTATTTAATGGATATGCATAAGGTACTACATAAGAGCCTACACAAAGAAAATAGCATATGCATATTTTTTTTTTTTTTTTGCCATGGAAGGTAAGATATTGTCCTGGAAAGAATACTAAGCTTAGCATTAGAAGAGTTGGTTCAAATCCCAGGACTGGTTTCACATTTGAGAATGTGTCAATCTCACCAAGTTACTTAAATTCTCTGGACCTTGGTTTCTTCATTTGTTAAAAAAAAAAATAGATATAATAATACTTGCTCTCTCCACCATCAGAATTCTTGTGAAGAGACTGCTTTATAAACTCTTAAGCACTCCACAAAGGTATATGGCTATTATTGGCACTCTCTTGGAACTTAAAACCAAAAACTAATGTCAATATCTTCAGATTTCAAACAGCAAAACTCCTCTCAGCTGTGTTTGTTAAGTTTGTCAAGAAAAGAGTTTATTTAAAGTTGGCATTTGGTTGGCATTGCAGTCACAAGACCTCATCTGTTGACATATGAACTCTGCACCACTTACTATTAAAGTTCTGTGATCCTGGGAGGATCAATTCAATCTTGGTGAGCCACAGTTTCCTTATTTATAAAATGGAGGTAATTATTTTCCCTCCCTCCCCTATGTCTTATTGAATGGGAATAATGCATTGTGAAGCACATTATAACTCTAAAGAATTAAACAAATGTAAAATACTGTTTTTATATGCCTTTCACCTTTTGCCTTTTCTGTCTTGTGCTATGATGTAGGATCAAAGCACAAAATCTATAGATTAAATAATTTGTCCTGGAGGCCTTGATATTCTGGGAAATTAAAGGATTAAAACTAAATCAGTATAGAGGCATCATAGCTTAACAGAACTGACCCTCAATGAACAATTTTGGGATTCTGCTTTTAGACAAATATGTCTTTCTCTGAGGGACATCCCCCCTGATCCTGTGCCTTTGTGTGTGGGCTGCATACCTTCCTCATCACTTCCTGTTAGAATTTCTTGTCTCCTTTAGAACTCTGTCAGAGCAATAACTTCTACATGAAAATTCTCCTAATCTCAGCTGTGAATGCTTGCCCCTCGCACCCCAATTTCCTTTAATTTATTTTCTATACATTTTGTACAAAGGTTGTCGCATTCCAGAGAATGTCAGCACCTTGAGGGCAGGGACACTTCTGCCTTTGCACCACAATTCACAGAATATTGTCTGGCCCATATCAGGTTTAAAAACAATCTTTGATTGATAGATTCCTAATTGAAACACTTCATATCTTGGGGATCATTGGTGAGATCAAGGACTATTTTTCTCCTTGGGGAGAGAAAGAACATTTCAAAAAATATTAAGATAAATAGAGAAGGGTCTCTAGCAACTTCATTAAGGATTTACATGAAGACGTTGCCAAAAATTGCACAGAGTAGAAAAGTTTTGGTTGAGCTGTTATCTGGACTGGTGGAGGTAGGACCCCTAGAGTCATCATAGAACTGAAAGGAGAGAAGACATATAGGGAGAAGAAGAAGTCTGACCCTTGAACTATTAGGATCTTAAAAGACTTTTTTGCAAAACCTCTTTTAAAGGAGACAGACAAGCAAGGCTCAGACCTCAAATCTGGATTAGCGTAGACAGAAACCAAAGTCAAGAAACTTTTGTCTCCATTTCAGATCATGTCCTGACTGATGTAGAAAGATACAATAATTAATTGAAGGATACACACACACACACACACACACACACACACACACACACAGATATCGATCTATATAAAGATATGGACACATATTATAAATTATACACACGTATGTGTATATATCCTATCTATCTGTGTTTCTATGTCCCTGATTCTCCATCCTGAGATACATATGCACAGTTCAACTAGAGAAGATATTATTAAGCTTCATTGTTAGTCTTGTTTGTGACCTGTTTGATTTTTGTGCCTGAATCCCTAGTACTATTGACTTTAATTGCTCTGGTTACCCTCAAAAAAAAAAGTTATAGCCAGGAGCTACATCAGACAACCCAAACAACTAACATCTAATCTTACTATATACAAATCTGAACCCTTGGGCAATTAACTAACTAGGTGCAAGATAGAGGTACCAAACCCACCCATAAAGTTTGAAGTAAGGTTGCTGTACAACCATTCCCAAGATGGCCTGCTATCAAACATTCTTTGATATGCTTTGTAAAAGTAAGACAGTTTTAAAGGGGTTAATAATCCTACTTTAATTACAGAGAAAGGAGTATAGAAAAAAAAAGACCAATAGACCTCTAGGGCTCCAGCTGTCTGACATAGCAATATTGCTATACAATTTTCATACATCCCTAGATGGAGGGAGCACAGATATCCAAGGAGCTGGAGGACTCTTAAAAATGACTACTCATAGTCTCGACTAGGAAATCAAAAGATCTCATGAACGAATCCCCGAAGCAAAATGCCAACCTCCTAGAATATATGATAAAGGATCAGCCCCTGATTGGCTCAGTCAGAAGGCATAAAACCGACTTGATTCAGCACAGTTGTGAATTAACAGGGGTCAAAGGCAATTAATCCTTCAGGTGTTTGCAACTTAGCCTTAGCCTAGGAAACTGAACTCCAAGAAAAAGAAAGAAGAAGAAGAAGATCCCACCTTGCTTGTGCTCACAGTTGCCTACAAAGTAGGCACAAAGACACTATAAATATATGATAGCCATAAAGTAGTTAATCATTTTAAACTCTTGAACTTTATTTCTATGTGTTGGATTTGTGTCTGTCTTATTTAGGAATCCCTAATTCAAATCAATTTTATTTTTTAAAATATTTTTTATTTTTAAATTTTATTATTTTTAATATTTTTTAAATTTAATTCTTATTTTTAAATATTATTTTTAAAACCAGGCACTTATGGACAAGCAAAGGTAAGTAATCCAGCCTCTTTACAGTACATATATATATATATATATATACATACATACATACTACATATATACAAACCACAATAATGCAATGTGGAATGATAATTTCACAAAAGTAGAGCAGACAAAAAGCAATGAGAGTTTTGAAAAGTCTCCCTACTTTGGGGTAAACTGAGGGGTGACTTAATGGATAACTTGGCATTTAAAGTGAGATAGGAAATGTGGGTAGGATTTCTATAGTTGGATAGATAGGAGAGACCATCTCTGGCATAAGGTATAAAGTGAACAGAGGTGGGAAAATATAAGACTTATTTATGAATGTCCAAGTATTCTTATTTTTCTGGAAAGCAGGATACTTAGGGAGTTGTCCTTCAGACATTTCAGATGTGTCCTACTCTTCCTGACCCCATTTGGGGTCTTCTTGGCAGATATACTGGAGTGGTTTGCCATTTTCTTCTCCAGTTCATTTTATAAGTGAGGAAATTGGGGGTGGTTAGGTGGCACAGTGAATAGAGCACTGGGCCTGGAATCAGAAGGACCTGAGTTCAAATCTGGCCTCAGACACTTAACACAAAAACTAGCCATGTGACCTTGGGCAAGTCACTTAACCCCAATTGCCCTCCAAAAAGCAAAAAAAAAAAAGTGAGGAAATCGAAGTAAAACAGGATTAAGTGATTTGTTTAGAGTTACACAGCTAGTAAGTAGCTGAGGTCAGATTTAAACTCAGGTCTTTCTGACTCCAGTCCTAGTGCTCTACTGTACCATCTAGCTATGAGACAAAACTTGAAAGGTCATTTAGTTATATATGTGACTGAATATAAATATTTTTGAATGTCACTCGAATACTCTTGGGCTTTATTTCCTAGGAATGGGGATCCATTGAAGGCTTTTGAGGAAGGGAGTAGGGTGATGGGAATAATGTTCTGGGAAGATGTATCCAGTAGCACTGTGCAGGATAGAATAGCGAGGGGGAGAGGTTGGAAGCAGCAAACTTTGTAGCAGGTTGTGGAGTGTTTCAGGAAAGAGAGAATTTAAAATAGGGTGTTGGTTGTGGAAATGGAAAGGAAGGGAGAAATTGATGATTTTTAAAAGGCCAGATCCACAGACTTTAGAGACATCGTATGTGGGAGGTGAAAGAGAGAAGGAAATATCAAAGATGTCAACAAAGTTTCCAGGATGGTTACTGGAAAAAGAGTGTTTTGGGGAGGAAATAGAGGATTTAGTTTTAGACTTGTTAAGTTTGAAATGCCAAGGACTTTTCCATGTAAAGATATACAGCAAGTAGTGGGAAATGTAAGCCCAGAGAGCTAGAGATATAGTCATTTTACAAAGATATTAACTGGACAGTGGCTTTTTTTTCCAAACTTCATAAAATCTTTGTGATTTCATTAGGGTGGATACTCTTTCAATCAACATGGGGATGGGTTGTGATGGTGATGATGATGTGGAGGTACAAGTATGGGTGTAGCTGCCAAAATGAAGGACATGAGATATAACCCGCAGTATGGAGAATGATACAGAACTTTGGAACAAAAAATAATGAGCTAAAAGGATGCTTCAAATGAGAGGATTCTCTAAAGCTGCCAGTGAAGAACTTTATTTTTAAAAAAGAAAACAAGATTCCAAATTAACATAACAAATCCCAGTGCATTTAGGGCTCTTTCTTAAGCAGAAAATGCAGACTAGAGAGGCTTTCCTCTTTGCACTGCTGTTTATTTCTAGATTCTCAATGGGGGTCTGATCTTATCCTACCTTCCTGCTAAGAGCATTTAAGTACTCTGTGGAAACAGAGCAACTTGGCAAGACTTAGGAAAGTTTAACCTCTGGAGTATCACAAGCATGCTACAAGGAGGGGATAAGCATTTCTGCACACTGCCTATTATGCAACATGAACATTTTTAAAAACTGCCAACTATAACTCTGTCTCAGAGGAAAGAAAAGACTGCAGGGGTGTACCCAAACCACTTTGATGCCTGTGCCTGGCTTGGCTGTGCAGTGGGGAGGTTAAACTTTGAAAATGCATAAATATGAAGCAGCTCCCTAACTCTGTTTTTCTTCTATGTTCAGTAATAGGAACATTGGGGGTGTGTTTGTGAGAATTTAGGCCAATGAATTTTTAAAAAACTGTCTATTCTTTGTAAATAATTATTTAATTTCCTTAGAAATTTCCTATTGGAAATTCAGGTTTTGTATGTAGCAAGAAGGGGGAGCTTATAGACCATTTGAAAGAAAATCTGTCTGACTGAACTCTTTGGATCTTTTTTTAACACCCCCCCCCCCTTTCCTGTGCCTGCTTTGTCTCCCTTCCACTCTCCAGCAAATAGGAACAAGAAACCAATCAACCCAAACAAATCAAAAGACCACCCACCCACAATGGAAACAAAAGAAAGCAAACTACAAATGTTCCTTATTTTATATAAGGGTTATGTTGGAAATGTTCATTTAAAGCATGTTTGGAATTTGGGGCACAGAGAGTCACTGAAAGGACTTTGCAAATAATGACTAGGTTTCCATACCAAGCAGTGATATAAGGCTGAATGACTTTACTCTTTAGATCATATTAAAGAATGAAGTATTCCTTACAATCAAGAAGAAGGGCTTTAATGAGAAAACAAAAGAAGACAAAGATCTGAAGAGGCAGAAAGGAATCTTGATGTGGGTCAAGAGTTGATCCTATGGAGGAATATGACACAGAAGAGAAGAGGAGAATGAGTGAATCTTTTTAGTTAAGTACATGATAGGATCCTGCAGAGGAGAAAGCTGAACACACTGAATTCACAGTAGCTGCTTAACCTTTTGGGAATGATAATATGGATCTATAGGTTCTCTCAGATGAGGTCATCCAGTAAGGGACAGAGAAAGAAAAGAGAAGTAGTGGTAATTGATGATACTCTATTGAGAGTAATAGAGGCAAGCTATTTGTTAACCTGATAACAATAGAGGTGTTTGAGTGCTTACTTTGCTCCAGACACAATACTAGGCATTGAGAATAAAAGGAAAAAAAATGTGTCCATGTTCTCTTATATCCTGTCATGAGAGAGAACTTGTGCATACATAAGTATATACAAATGCATAAAACAGAAATTTAAGGTACTTTGTGGGCTGCTGGGAGAATGAAGAAAGACTTCATGTAAAAATGGTTCTTCAGATAAGCTTTGAAGGAAACAAGGTATTCTAAAATGAAGACATGAAGAGAAACTGCACCCAGGTAGAATGTGGAAAGACATATGATGAAGTGCCACCTGTGAGAAACAGCAAGAAGGTGAGTTTGTCTGGACTCTAGGGTACAAGAAGAGGTAAAAGGAAGTTCTTGGAGTTTAATGAGAAGGAGAATAACATTGAGACCTATGATGTCTCACCTAGGGCACCATCCTGGGGCATATGGGATTCCCAGAAAAGTTACCTTAGATTCAAAATAGTTAGAAGGACTACATCTACTCTAAATCATAGCACATATATTAAAAGTATTTACTTTTGCTAGTCATCAAAGAAATGAGATTACTTAAAAGCCCAGCCATTTAATAAAATGAGAAAAGTACTTATGAAATACATCAGCCTGGGACACATTCCTTCAGAAATATACACACCATCAGAAAAAACAAACACAGGGATCACAAATGGGGACATGACGTTAGGGTACACAGAAGAAAATATTCAGGTGCTGACAGAGATCAGTTTTCTATATAGCATCACATCTCCCTAACTCACACTTGGTTGAATAGGTTGGGTTCTCAGAGAGGAGCTTGTACTCTTTTCTACAACTATATGCCCCCTATTATGCTCCCCACTGCTAATGATCCAGTAAACAAAATTTGCTCTTAGTGAATGTGTTGACTAAGATGATATAGAAAAACAGTAGCTACAAACATTCCACCCAATAAACCTTAAGGATATTTTCCCATAAATATGCATGGTGTTCATGGGAAAAGTGGGCAAATTTTTAAAAAAGTACAATCACAGTGGGAAATATATATATAGGGAAAATATATAGCAAAGACAACTCAAAACTTACTCGATTGTTCAGCTCAAATTCCCAGGTTTCGCTCTTGATTGTCTTGGACTCCTTTGATTCCATAGCTAACTCCTTTCTCTATTGCCAGGGGTACTGAACCTTGAAGTTGCTTATGGTCTTGGTTGACTGGCTCTCTGTAACTCTGTCTGAAGGTTGTGCGTCTATTGCTCCCTGCTGGATACAGTGGCTCTTACTTGTTGAATATCTCTTCTTCAAATTATCATGTCTGATGGGCCAAAGGAAGAAAAATTCACCCTTCTTCCAAAGGTCTCCTCCATTGACTATTCCTGGCCTCCACTCCCTTGAAATTCCTAATAATGCCCAGCAAAGATGCATTGCTTCCTTTAATTCTTTGAGGGAAAGGTGTTTATCTAACTACTTAAAGGGATTGAAGGATATTAACACCTTGTTAAATTAACTCATTTCCTTTGTTAACTACCTTGTTTTACCCCCTCCTTTACATATACCTTAACAGTCTATATACTTAAGAAACTTTTAAATAATTCACCTTATGGAGAACTGAATTTGAATGTATAATTCACCTCCTTCTGTAGTGATGCTGAATTATCCTAGGACACCGTGTTTTTTTGGCAATTCTAACTTTTCAGATTCAGAGTATAGTTTAGCTTGTTTGACAGTCAGGTTGATTTCCAATTGGAAGGCACTCAGGATAAAGCTTACTTACTAATCAGTGTGACAACATTGTACATAAAGAAAGATCATGTTGAAGAATGCGTGAAGTTAGATAAGCTTTTATGATTCCATACTTTCATAACTAGTTTTAAGATATTAATTTCTGAGGCACTAAAATCAAGTAGTTATAGGTTTAACGTTCTTATTTTGTCAATATACCCCTCCTCCCAATATTCCAAAGCCAAATGCAAATTATTTAGGATTTTCCACTTGACAATATTTTTGAAACTTTGAGTATGTTGTGGGAATAGAAATACATTTCCCATTTTAATCCTTCAAATCTACCATTTTTCCAATATGAAATAATTAAAAATGAACACACAAGTATTTTAAATGCATTGAAAAGTTATCATATACTTAATGCTTGGTTGATAATCTTTTGGGGGAATGACAACCAAAACTATTGCCTTTGGCAGGGCTTGCCGTGGTTTATCACATGGAAGTCCTGATATCTTTGCCAAAGAAGTATGCAAATATGCATTTGTTGAAATAAGATTAAAACTTCACTGCGGAGATAGATGTCTTTTCTTCACATTTCTATTGTCACTCTATTCTTGCTCGGTGAAACAAAATTAAGATCTAGCATGACTTTGCTCTACAACAGTCTTCTCCTTTTTAAAGGCTCTCACATGGTCCTACCTTCCCCTTCCAAACTTAAAAAAAAAAAGCATAGGATACTTACTAGTGACTAGATTTCTTTTCCTTTTCTGGTAGAGATGCGATGATAGATAGAGGAGGCAGTAATGGGGGAGTGAATGGAAAAGAGTAAGAGGAGTTTAAAAAGACAACCTAGAGAAATCTATTCTGTCAAATTGCATGCCCTGATGCTTCATCACCATTATTATACTGAAGTTTTACATTAAAGTACCCTGGGTTTTAAATTGAAAGTCAAATATAATTTGCTACTAGAAGCTTGAAGAGAGTGACTAGAAAAGCTGATAGCAAGGCACAGCATGTCAAATTGGTGTCTTTCTCATAATGAGCCGTGCAAGGTCATGGGTCACAATCAAGTGTTCAGTGTAATGTGAGTACAACTGGACTACCTTGAGTCGATACTGTTATCTGAGGTGAAAGGGCAATGCAGTTTAGATTGGCCCATATATTTTGATAGCTAAAGCTAGACAGCTGTAGTATGGATGTTTTCTTGTTGTAGAAAACTGGCAATATTTTAACACCTACACAAGTGAGCAAGCTTTGGGGGAATGAAATGCCAAAATCAAAAGGAAAAATAGACTTTGGGGAGCTATACATTAGGGTTTGGGCAGACAGTTTAGCTACTATTAGTAAGCTATGGAATGAGCAGATTTTCAAATTGTCAAAGTGGGAAGGAGGTACCAACCTTCAGGGTCAGTCTAAGACTGTTTATTCCCCTTTACCACATCTTCAAAAATACAATGATTCCCCTGTTTAATTCTGGTTTTTTTTGGGGGGGATAGGACTAACATAAAACATAGGGGCTAACCATGTCATATCAAGATTTTCCTGTTTGTAATCACCATAATTTAACCAAAGGCATTTCTTCCAATCTGTTTACTCAAAAGCCATGTGGCTATGGGTTTGTTTTATTAGCATTTTCTCAAGTCACCTTGGAAGTCAGACTTGAAGTGTAATTTTTTTTCAATTTTTTTCTCATTGCTGCAGTCCTCCCCCACTCCCATCTGGCAACCTACAAAATGACACTGCCTAAAGCAGTCCTGTCCTGGGGCAGTCAAGCCATTGCTGGATGTCCTATGAGGATTTGGTAAGTCTTGTGATCAGTGCTGGAGAAATGGGGCATATAGTCACTCTGGTCCTGATGCAGCTCATTTGAAGGGCTTGGTTATGTTTTAGTAAGGATGAGTGCATTCTATTTGTTGTATGCCTTGCAGTATGCCATCTGGGAGCTGTATACATAAACAAAAAAAGCTTCTCTAATTCTGGAAGCATCTTAGTGGGATTTGTCTTAACGCAGATAGGGACAGGTTTGTCTTCTTCCCTCGTGGATAACAATGTCAGCATCAGTGTCTTTTCTGAGAGTAAGAATCATGTAGAATGACAATATAAAAGCCGACTGATAGCAGAAGCAATAAGGCGGGTAAACTTTTTCACTACTATTGTCTCTTAGGCTTAAGACCTTTGCACACAACCTTTACCAAATTACTCTCCTCCTGTCCCTGTGAAGTTTTATGTGAGACCTCAACACCTTTACAATCCTTTCTTGATTACAGGGCATAACTCTAGTGCACCCAAAAGTTTACACTCAAAGCAAAATATCATCAATATCATCAAGAAGGATGACAGCAGTTTTGTTTGATGAGGGCATAGATGACATGAAAGGTAGTAATATGGAAAAGGCTGGAAAGCAAGGTTAGAAACACACTGTTGAGGGCCAGAGGTCCAACCTGTGGTAGGTTTAGGAGTCTGTATTTTATTCTATATCAGGTGTTTTAAATTTTTTATATGTACTCCTATGGCAATCTAGGGGATGCCTATGACCTCTCATTAGAATAATGTTTCAAAATGCATGAGAGACATAGATTTTCAAAAGAAACCCGATATATTGAAATAACTATGAAGATATTAAAAGACAAGTTTATAGACTGTATATTAAATTACATATTTCTAAAGGAAATAAGAAGATACTCAAGGTTTCCAAACAAAAGAGTTGCATGATCTTATGAAGATTATTTTTGGAATTGTGGAGAGGATGAAATTGAGAAAGGAGAGACTGAAAGCAGAGAGACCAAGTATGAGGCTATAACAGTCAGGCAAGAGGTGATGAGAATTCAAACTAGAGTGGTGAACTTTGTTGTTTTTGTTTTTCAGTCATTTTTAAGGCCTGTCCAACTCTTTGTGAATCAATTTTGGGTTTTCTTGGCAAAGATACTGGAGAGGTTTGCTATTTACTTCTCCAGCTCATTTCACTGATGAGGGAACTGAGGCGAACAGGTGTAAAGTGACTTGCTCAGGGCCACATAGCTAGTAAGTATCTGAGTCCACATTTGAACTCACAGAGATGAGCCTTCCTAACTCCAAGACTGGTACCCTATCCACTGCACTACCTAACTTCCCCCTACGGGACCTCAATTCAACAACAAGAAGAAAGATCTGAGAGAAAGACAGAGAGAAAGGAGGACATTGTAGAAGTGAGAGAACCAGATAATCAAATATGAGGAGGCAGGCAAATATGTATTATATTTAATGAATCCTTGGCTAGAGTGGAAAAAAAATTCATAGTATAGCAGGAATTCAAAATCACTGGTAATTAATATCTGGAGAATAATGGGCAACACCAAAGCATTAGGTTTAGAAAACATTTTATCACGAATGAGCAATACAATAAAATGATGTTGATAACACCTGATTAAGTAGATTATCAGAGTTTATAAAAAAATTTACAAGTATAAACTGAGAACAGTTTGCCTATCTGCTAAGTAGTATAAAAGAGATAATATATTATGAATTGGTTTTTAATTCACATTTACATATATGGATAAAAATAAAATAACTTTCCAGATTTTTTTATATTTCTATACATGTGGAGGTTTTTTGAAAAGGTGAGGCTCCCCAAATACTCCTCACTATATCAAACAGTGGGCCTGAACAATACAGTCCAGTTTGCTATAGCAAAAATTTTTCCCTTGTCCTCGTATTGGTGATTTTGGCCAAATCATCTGTTGATTGATTAATTTGTCATATTTTCTCTCTCCTTTTTTAAATGTAAGAGTATTTCATTCTATATGAGCTGTAAATGTCTGCTTTCTAGTTTAATACCAATTCCTCTTTCCTTTTTGAGGGGAAATCTATTTAATGATGACATAACTGTTCCTGAATAAAATAAAATTAATTCAATTTGGCAAACATTGAGAAAATTACAATCTATTGGGAAAATTGAAAAATATACAAAATATAATATAAACAAAATATGCGCCAAGTAAATAAAAAATAATTTCACTTAGAGGAAGAGACATGTTACTGGGGGAAATCAGGACGGGCTTCCTTCAGGAAGGTACACTTGAATTCAACTATATCCCAAAGTTCACATGAACCTGAAGAATCCATTATAAAAGAATATACATGATTCATTCCTGTTCTTGTTTCTTTGGGATAAAGTTCCTCTCTAGTAATCCCAGACATCCAGCCACTCAGTTTTCAACTTCCCTTTCTTAAAAAAAAATCTTGTTTTCCTTGGCCATACTTCTATCAGTACAAACTTTGGAATTGCCATCATACAGGATGATGTGTTAATTAGGAGACCTAGTGGTATGAGCTCTAGATTTGTAGTCAGAAGGACTTGGATTAAAACTCAGACACTTACTCTCTGGGTGACAGTAGGTAACTTAGTTAACCTATGTCTGCCTCAGTTTCTTCATTTGTAAAACAAGACAATAGAAGCACCTATACTACAGAGTTGTTGTAAGGAACAGATTATATATACACATACAACTTTTTAAAATTTAAAGCAACATAGCAGTTCTTAGTATGTTTGTCATCATCATTATTATTCTTTGTAACACATTTATTTTTATTAGCTGTGACTCTAAGAATCCCATTCCTCTTATACTAGAGCAGCTCCCTATACATGGCCCTCAAGGAAATTCTGGAATGGGGATATTTGGAAAATGCTCCAGAACATCTCAACATCCTTCATCCTCTTCTGTGATCAGGAAATGTTGTTAGCAATTAGAATCATAGAGTTATGTAACCCTATTCAAATGCATATGATTTTAAATTCCACATTAATATTTTACACCAGTTGGTCAGTCAATAAACATTTTTTTAAGTACCTCTATGTTCCAGGGAGTGTGCTAAGTGCTTGGGATAGACAGACAGAAATTTTAAAAAAAGACAAAAGGACAGTCCCTGCTCTCAAGGAACTCAAATCGAATGCAGGAGACAACATGCAAACAGCTATGTACAAACAGACTATATTCAGGATAAACTGTAGATCATCAGCGGAGAGAAGGGTTTAGCATTAAAGTGGATCAGCAAAGGTTTCTTATAGAAGGTGAGATTTCTTATAGAAGCTGGGACTTAAAGAAAGGCAGGGAAGTTGGGAGGTGAAGATGAGGAGGGAGAGAATTCCAGGCACAGGAGTTAACCAGGGAAAATGCCCAGCACCAGAAGATAAAATATCCTATGTGAAGAATGGCAAGGATGCCAGTGTCAGTAGATGCATGTGTAGGGTATGTGGAGCAAAGGGTAGTGATATAAAAGGCCTGGAAAGGTAGAAGAGGTTAAGATTGTGAAAGTCTCTGAATGTCAAACAGAAGATTTTCTATTTTGTCCTAGAGGCAACAAGGAGTCTCTGGAGTTGATTGAATAGGGAAGTGAGATGGTCTGAAGAACAATTTGATGATTGAATTGAATAAGGAATAAAGTAGGGAGAGGTTTGGGGCAGGGACACCAACCATCAGGCTACTTTAATAGTCCAGGCATGTGGTGATGAAGACCTATACCAGGGTGGTTGCAGTGTCAGAGGAGAGAAATGTTACCGAGGTAAAATATTTTCTTGTCTATATGAAACAGTGACTTTCTACTGTACACATTTCTTTACTTCAAGATTTTCCACTTTTTCTGGCAAATTTTTCTCAAAGACAACATCACTCTAGATGTTGTGGGGTCTCCCAGTCAGCTCCTCCTTCTTTTGCATTAAATTCTTCCCATAATCTGATGTTGAATTTGTATGATCATGTAGTAAATAGATACTACATATCTCCCTTCCTCAATTTTTTTCAGGATCTGTAGAACTGGGGTATATGGAGTGTTCAATAAGGAAAAGTACCTTCGGTGTGAGCCCTTTTCAGGGCTGCTCATTCACCTTTGGTGTCTACCTGGCACTCAACTGTCACTCCTGGCTTCAGGAAGCTGTAACACGCACAGCCAGTAGAACTGTCTCAGCAGATAGATTGAACCAAATTAAGGGTAATCAATAGCCCTAAAACCCATTGATGAGTTAGAGGGATATCTACCCCAAGCATGTGAAGACTTTCACATGGAAGGATGAGAACAGTTTGTTCCAATGGCCAAGAAGGCAGTTGAAGCAGGTATGCTGAAGTGCTTAGAGGTTGGTCAGAATTTGAAGATGCCAAGGTTATCCACTGCATCCTGAACCACTGCCAGCCATCTTGAATTTTGCCTTACTGCTAGATTCTGATGACTTTAGAAAAGAGAGTGAGACTGACAACTATCCTTACTGCTAGATTCTGATGACTTTAGAAAAGAGAGTGAGACTGACAACTATGTACAACTCTGTTTTACTTAAATTCAGTTCATGTGTGAGTCAAGATATTATCCAGTAATGTCACTGGTTCTCTTCAGAAGACAAAAAACATTGGTAGGGCTGGTTGGTTTGATTGGATAGTATACAAGGGACATGTATACTAGCTTAAACCTCTTTGCCTAAAAAGCCCAATTGAAAGGGTTATTGAGCTCTTATTAACAGATCTGGGTATATCCATGTGGAATCTCTTTGAAGATTTTCAGTCCTTTACTTAGGGTTGATTGTTGAACATCAGTAATCCCATCTGCATTCAGGCCTGAAGTCCAAGATACGATATGTTTCTTTGTTCAATTCACTGAATATTGAAATTCATCATTGGATGATAGGTCACTAACTGAACTCTCTGACTTGTCAGTTGAAACCTTAGTTACTCCACTTAGTCCTTACCAACATTCTTCCAATATCCTTTATCTGTGGACATGAATGCAGTTTAGATTTGAAAACAAGAGCTGTATCTTGATATTCCTCATCAGAGGATAAACCTACACTTCTCATTTTCTTATCCCTTCCACACAAATTCCAGGAGCTCTATTACACTCACTCAACGAGGACATTTTTCTTTGGTTCTTTTTGTTTTTAAATTACTGCCTTCCTGTTGCTTACAAATACTAGAGACTCCCAAATCATACAGAATGCATGATCCCTTTTAGAAGCTGTTGGATTTTTATGTGTTCATTTCCTAATTAGGTCTTTTTTATGTGCTCCATATGCTGAATTTTTACAGAATCATGAAAGAAATAATTGTCTTCATTGAATTTGACACTTATTTCCTTCCAGAATGATTGTAGGGAGACGTTGGAGCTTATACAAACTCAGTTCCTTCATCACTACTTGAATCAAAAAGACTGGGGACAGAAGGGAGCATGGTAGTAGTAAATAGAGCACTGGATATGGAGTAGGTAGGAATTGTGTTCAAATCTTGTTTCAGACATTTACTATCTAGTTAACATTAAGCAAATCCTTTAACCTCTTTGGGACTCTATTTCTTCTCTGCAAAATGAAAGAGTCCCTTCTAATTCTTAATATATGATCTTTTGATGTCAGATTTCTGAACCTACTCTCCTCTCTTTATGGCATAGGGTCATAGATTTAGATCTAGAAGGATTCTTAGAGGTCAGTGAGTCGATATAAACTTATAAAAATCTACTAGGTTCCAAGCATTGTGATAAGAGCTGGAGATACAAAAAAAAAAAGGAAAAGGTTATTGCCTATACTCAAAAAAGGGCAGTTAGGTGGCCCAGTGAATAGAGTGCTGGACCTGGAGTCAGGAAGACATATTCCTGAGGTCAAATCTGTCCTCACATACTTACTAGCTGTGTGACCCTGGGCAAGTCATACTGTTTGCCTCAGTTTCCTCATCTGTAAAATGAGTTGGAGAAGCAAATGTCATACTACTCCAGGATCTTTGCCAAGAAAATACCAAATGGGATCATGAAGAGTTGGACAAGAGTAAAAATCTACTCAACAACACCTCTAAGAAACTCACAGTGTAATAGGGGAGATAATATGCAATTAACTATGTATACCCAAGAAATAAACAACATAATTGGTGGCATTCCCAGAAAGAAAGTACTGGAAGTAAGTGGGATTAGGAAAGGCTTCCTTTAGAAGGAAAGATATTAGCTTGGACTTGAAGGAATCAAGGAGAACCACAAAGCAACAATGAGGGAGGAGAGCATTCTATGCATGAGGGACAACCTGGCAAAATGCCTTAATGAGTCTGGAGATGGAGTGTCCTTTGTGAGGAGCAGCAAAGGGGCCAGTGTCAGTGAATCAGAGTATGTGGAGAAATGGAAGGCTTAAGATGAACAAAAAGGTTAATGGGAGCAGGTTATGAAGGACTTTAACCACCGAAGAGAAGATGTTTATGTTAAATATTGAAGGTTTTAAGTAGTTCCTAGAATTTGTTGAGTAGGGACATGACTACTGAGTTCAATACCCTCATTTTACAGATGATTAAACTAAGGCCTTAGGGGAAGTTAACAAATTTGCATATGTTCACACAGTCAATAAGAGTCAGAATCAGGATTTGAACCCAGACTTTCCTTACTGCAGTTGAGTAAACCATCTAGTTATTTTTCAGGACCCTGACTTAGCCCTTCCTCCATACAGTAGCACCATATCTTTTGCTGCTTAGCAAACTTAGAGACCAATTCTTCAGTAGACCCCTCAGGAGGCCTCTGAAAGTAGCCTCCTTGGGAAGAAGCTTCTTTGATCATTCTCAGAAGAGGAAACTGACCCAAATTTGGGTGGATCCAATATATAAATAATTCTTTTTGAGCAGGTGCTACTTAACCTACAGGGACATGGTTTCCTGCTACTACCATTACTTCTTTTATCCTCTTATAATCTGGATAGTTAATTTTTTTAAGAGGGTGATCTAAGTTACTGATAGATGTAATAGCAGCACCCTAGAACATCCAGAATGGCCTGCTAGCACTGGTTCTTTATCTGCTTTAAAAGGAAAGACAGCTTTAAAGGGGTTAACAATTCTACTTTAATTACAGAGAAAGAAGCGAGTATAGAAAATACAAACAGAGAAATTGGCACAAAGACCAGCAGACAGGGCTCCAACTGCCTGAACATAGCAATATTGCTATACACTTAACCTGTATCACTGGATGGAGGGAGCACAGAAATCTGAGCAGTCAGAGGACTCTGAACATACCTGCTACTCAAAGTCTTGACCAGGAAATCAAAAGATCCTTCTCATGATCGAACCTTCAAAGCAAAACACTAACCTCCCAAAATATAAAACAAAGACTCAGCATCTGATTGGCTGAGCTTGAAAATCCTTGTGCCCCAGCACTTAATTGGAAACTCCCTGTAACCCAAAGCCTGATTAGTTCTGGGACAGAACTCTATGTGCCCATTAATAGGCAGGGAAGATCTTCAAATTCACTTAAAATCATACCAGGTTTGGTGCTGTTTCAGCTCCCTGATTGTAATAAAGGTAAGAACAACAGAAATGCTGATTCCTACATCCCAATGAAGATCTGTAATATTCTCTTTATCTAAAGTCAGTTTCTTAAGTGGAAGGTCACAAGTGTCAGACTCAAGTAAAGTCATGTTAAAAAAAAAAAGATGCCAAATAGGATAAAAAAAAGTACATTGGACCAGGATTCTAGCGCTGTATCTTTGTGTTACTAGCAACACTCCTGAGACAAACAATTGCCTCAATTTTCATACCTGTAAAATGGACACACTGATTTTTGCCCTGCTTCACAGCCTTACCTCGAAGAACAAGTAAGATAAGATATATAAAGTGCTTTATAAAAGGTTTTGTAAAGCACTGTATAAATCTAAGTTATTGTCTTAGTTCGAGTTTGAATTGCCTTTTCTATGTATGGTTTAGATCACTAAGGCATTGTCAATCTGGTATGATATATTGAATTCCATTCTATGTTGAAACACCACTAACCAAGAAACAGATGTGCAAGAAATAAAATACCCATTCTTGTTCATTTAATTTGCAAGCTGTAACATTTTTGTATTAAATTTAAATGCCTCTTTTGGGCTTGTTCCCACCTTATATTGGCAGTAATTTAAACATCCAATTCACCTGAGCAACCTCAAAATGGGTCAGTGTTTGATACCATAGTAACTATGCACAAAACCTCTTTCATTGCAAAGGCTTATTAACATTTAAAAAGCTCTCAGTCCATTTATACACCTAGTACTTAGTGGGACTCCAGCTGAGCAGAGCTCACTGTTGGTCTTACTCAACCTTTCCCCCCTCTTTTGCATTTGCTGAAGTACTTAAATATAAGCTGAGCACTGAAAAACCTCGATTATAATATTGAGCAATGAAAGATACCCCATCCCTCCTCCCCCACCCCTTCCCAAACCTTTCTCCCCTACCCCTGGGTAAAGGTGGCTAATTTCCCATAGACTGTCAAACAGGGAAGTTGACAGTCCATTTAGCAGTCAGCCAGTTGCTAATTAGTACCCAACTAAAATGCATCAAAATTTGCGCACTCCCAGTTGAGCACTTTCAAAGATAAGCATTGTACTAATTTAACTGCTGCAAGTTGAGCCCTGATTGAGTTGTTTCACAGCACCTTGCTCTAACTCTTTCAAACATTGATTCTTAGCCCAGAGCTAAAAGGCCTATCTTGTGAGCCTGTAATTTTTTTTTGTCTTTGTCTGTTGAATGGGGTGTGAACTTATGAGAGTGCTGGCTGCTGTTCCCTTCCTAAGAGTGAGAAATGATTGTCTTCTTCCCTTTGACAAGCTCACACATTTAAAAATGTTTGTGGGGAAAAATAGAGGGGACACAGGATGGAAATAACAAAGAAGACATTCTGTTTAGTTTTAAACAAAGAATTATGATGGATAATTTTTGTCCTACTTGCATCATCATTATTATGAGTGCATTCAGAATGTATGCTCCTAGAGAGTAGGGACTATTCCTTTTTCTCCCCTCTTTTTCTTTTCTTTTTTTGTCTTTGTATTTGGAGTGTTTAGCATGGGAACTTTCACATAGAAGGTTTTAAGTATGTGCTTTTTGAATTGAATTCTATATATGCAAAATACATAAAGAAAGTGTAATCCCTTTTTTTAAAGACAAAGAAATATTTATAGTCACTATAGGAATTTAATTTTATATTTCACTTTTCTCACAGTAAACCCAGGAGGTATTTCTATAATAGTGATTTAGTACATTTTTCCCCCAGTGGTTAGGGAGAGGTAGGAAAGAGAAAAAAAAATCGATACTTGATCATTGAAAGAATTTTAAAAAGCCCATAAGGTAGGGAGCACAAATATTATTGCCACCATTTCATGGATGAGAATATGTAATGGAAACTCCTTGAGGGCAAGAATTTTAGTGCTCTTTTATTTTCATATCTTCTTCTTCTAGCATGGCACCTTACATATAGCAGATGCTTACTAGATGTTGGTTAACTTGAACTATGGAAACTGAGTCTAGGAGAGGTTAGATATAAACCTTCAATTCCATCCTTCAGACTCCTTATCAAGTGATCCTTCTACCCCATTCTGGTGCTGATGGCTTTGGAATAGAGGAAATAAACTCCTAATTTCTAAAAAAGGAAAATTTAAATATGTAGAAATGATTCCTCTAAAATCTCTGAATGTGCACTATTCAAAGATGCTTAAGAAAACTACTAAAATCATTGGAATTCTATCATTGGTGATTTTTGAGAGTGGTAGCTATAACTTGACATTGAAATTATATGCATATATTTGTGTGTGTATATATGTATATATAGGTATGTATGTGTCTATCAAACTATGTGTGTGAATATATATACATGTATATATACACATATGTATATGTATGTAGACACATGCATATATGTGTGCATATATGCATACATGTGTATATATACACACATCTATGTATCTGGAGGGGGAGGTGGGGCAGATAGTACATTTGATCTGGAAAACTTACTCTGCTGCCCCTAAGCAATCTTCTTTCAAAGAGACTATTTTCCTCTTCTGGAGCCTGGTCATGGGATGGTGGTATTGGCAAGAAGGAAGATGCTGTTAAAGTGAATGGAGGGACAACTTTTGGTCACTTGAAGAAAAGGAGACTCTGGAGATAATAGGGGTAAATGGAGAGAGATCAAATTAGCCAAACAATAATAGTAATAATAATATTTATAATACTAATTATAATAATTACTAAGAACTAACATTTACATAGAACTTTAAAGTTTGCAAAATGTTTTCAAACATCTCATTTGATCCAGCAACCTTGTGAGGTAGACATTATTAGCCCCATTTTACAGGTTAAACTGAGGCTCAAGAGGGTTAAAGGATTTTCTGAGGATCATATAGCTATTAAGTATTAGAGAGGAGATTTTAATTCAGGTCTTCCTTACTCAAAATCCATGTCTCTTTTTGTTATAAGAATTGCATGAAAATGCAGAGGTCCCCAATGGAGAATTATCTCTAGTTTGAGATTACCTTAATATAAAAGCTCTGGGCTCCTTTCCTTTTTTCAGTTCTTTTAAATGGAGCATCCCCTACTTTTCAAAGGAATTTGTTATCTTTTTAGAAGTCCTACCTCACTCACATGGGTGAGGAGAGGAAAGGGGAGGAATTAGCAGTGGCCATCTTGAAATGATTGCCGCCCCTTACTTTTTCCAAATGGTAGGGGACTGCTTGTGTTAATATCACATGTAAATGGCTGAAGGAGATTTGAGAACAAGTGTTTTAGAGTGAAGAGAGCATTAAATTTGGAGTCAGAGGAGTTGGGCTTAATTTTGGCTCTGTAACATATTGCCTTTTGGACACTGAGCTGGTGAGTTCATCTTTCCAAGTTTCTGTTCCTCATTTCTGCAGGTGGTGACTATCTGGTTAGTGGGGCCAGCTTATGTTCAGCTCCAGTTCCCATCCCTGTCTGGGTGCCAATCTTTCTGCCTCCCCCCTAATCTCCACACACCATACTCTTGAAAAGGCAGATTTCTATCTTAACCCTAACTAACCCAGTTCTACCATTTTGAGAAAAGATCTTTTCAAACAATAAGATGGTTGGTGACATTTTTGTACTAAGGCCAAGGAAGCCCACTTTTTCTTTTTCTTTTATTGTTTTTAGATGTCAAGAGAAAGATTGCTTTTTGTTTCAGTTCTGGACAAGGAAATGCAGTCAACAATACCTGAAGTGACCTGGCAAAGATGAACCAAGCAAGGACCTATATGGAGAAAGCAACTATCAAGAACAAGGAAGAGAGAAATGACTTGTAGATGGGATGTTGGCATAAAAAGACTAGAAGGAAAAGAATGGCATCTAATTTGCATATGTAAAAACTGGCAGCCCTAGGACTGGTCCATTCTTCCCACTAAAAGATCATAGTTCTGGGCTCATACGGATCCATTCCCAAGCCTGTTTCAGGAATATCTTCCAATCCAACCTTCCCTTCCCCTGTTCAATCTCCCCTCCCCCTACCACATATTTGAACCTTCTGTGAAGTCTTTAGTCCCAGGACTATCAGACATGGCAACTATAAGGTTAATCTCATGTCTTCACTAATGGAACCACAAGTTTGGTAAAGTTTCATTAGGGAGGGAAACCCTCTACTTATCATGGAATGTAGATGGTATTGTTTTAATTGATTTAACATTTATTTCTGTAAAGGTATACAAATATTTTATCAATGCTGTACCTTTCCTGCATGGTGATCAAATGAATTTATAGATCTGAGTCAACAAACTCCCAGTTTTCAGACTGAGTGGGTGTAAGGGTGGCAAGATCAATAAATTGCCAATAAAAGTCCTGCTGATTTGAACTCTTTGTGGGGGTTCAGCAGATGGTACGCAAGAAGCTGCAGTTGTAAGATAAAGAGGATGACCTAGATAATTCCTAAGGTCGAATCTAGCTCTGAGCATACAGTTATTCCTCATACCAGCTTTTATTTTCTCTACCTCTTCTATTCCTTAACCTAGAGTGAGTAGGAACCCAAAATAATGATTCAAGAACTCTAAACTATAACCTGACAAGTATCAGTCAACAAACCCCTGTCATAACAGCCACTTTTTAAAATCTCCATAATTCCTTCACTATGTATTATATTACCAGACTAGGTAAGTGACTGACTACAGTGAGTGTGACTTTTCTAGGCTTTACAAAATAGCCTTTGACAACAGACAGAAGACCTAGGTTCTATTTTGGACTGAGATTATATTATATACCAAAACATTTTATCTCACTGAGACTCAGTTTCCCCATTTGTAAGTTAAAGGAGTTGGAACAGATGATTTCTTAACTTTCCTTCTAGCTCTTATGTTCAGTAAATCCATGATTATAATTGCCTCCTGGAATTTGACAATATTCTAACTGAAGATGACATGACTTAAAAATCAAATTAGATAATATATGTAAAATACTTTGCAGCTATGAAGGAGTATATAAATGTGAGCTTCTATTATTTTTACCCATATATATTTTAACCTTCCTGTACAACATTTGCAGAAGTATCCCCAGTTAGTCAAAGCAGAGCTCCTAATCTTGTATACTTCAGCCCACATATGGCTGAATGTTTGGTAATGTTTTTATGTAACTAAATCAATTTTGTGCCCCAGGAAATTTTTAGCCAATGTCCTCTAGACTCTGCTATGTGGGAAGCTAAAGGTAGAAGCATGACAGGAAGAACAATGTAGAGAAGAATTAGGAGTTCACTGGGCATAAATTCTTCTGGTCCAGAAAAGTACCCCTTGCTCTTGACCATGATAGCATTCTAGACTCCATGCTGTGACAGAATGATTTGGAGTTTGAGGATTCAAATCTCAGTAATACTACTTGCTAACCAAGTGATCCTCTGACATGTCATTAATTTCTCTGGGCTTCAGTTGCTAATTTGTGAAATAAAAGGTTTGGAATAAATTTCCTTTCAGGTCCCCTCCAGTTATGATCTTTTTTGTTTTGTTTTGTTTTTTGCTTTTTTGGAGGGCAATTGGGGTTGCGACTTGCCCAAGGTCACAGGGCTAGTTTTTGTGTTAAGTGTCTGAGGCCAGATTTGAACTCAGGTCCTCCCGACTTCAGGGCCTGTGGGTGCTCTATTCACTGTGCCACCTAGCTGCCCCACCAGTTATGATATTATGACCCTTTCAAATTAGGGGGTACCTGATGCGAGGACTTCTGACACCTAGTCTTTTTCTATTTCTTTTCTGCTATCCTACTCAGTGCTTCCAAATTTGACCTAAGTTTAATTTTAAAGCTTATTAACAGGGGCTAAAAAAAGTATCCCTGATGATAAGACAACCCTTTCTTTTTCCTCTGGACATGTGTTTCAGCTTTTCTAAATAGGTGTTCTATGTGTCATCTTAGTAAGTGACCAGGGCCTTGGTTATGATCTGGACATATCCCTCTCCAGAGGGATTGCTGCCATTGCCAGGAGCATCAGTAAACCTGGTATGTAGAATGTGTTTCTATTTGTCTCGTTGGTTTGCCACAATGCAGGCATTTGCCTTGTCACATTGGTGACAGTGCACTCGTGGGCCATCGAGCATCTCAATGCCTCATAATCGCTAGAAAACATGTACTAAGAAACTTTCTGCTGATCCACTCTAGGACTGCTCAGTGTTCAATAGCCCTCAAAATTTCTCATCTCTTCCCCGGGGTGAGGTGATTTGCTTTAGTTATGGCACATTGGGATTGCAAGAAAAAGCAGTTCAGATCCAGGGTTCAATACCTCATTAAAGGCACCCTCGTTTCTTCTGACAGGTCATTTCGTGCACACCTGTGTTCCTTAATTTTGAAGTGATAGGGATTCTCCTAATGTGTGAACTATTCCCTTGGTGTAGGCTGGAAATCCTTTGAAGCAACATTAACTCTTTCCAGGCATCCTGTGTACTTTTATATTTTTTTCCTGTGTATTTTTCAATGAGGTCTCAACACCTATCATAAATCACACTTTGGCATTCAGTTACATTTTAAGGGAGGAGCACTAACTCTGAAGTCATCAGGGTACTATTTTTGGATTAAAGCAGAGGGAACAGTGTTATAGTAAATCAGGCATAGATGACCTTTCAATATAGCTGATGCAGACTATGGGTAGTGGGGGGAGGGCAGGGAAAGGAGAGAGGAAGGACGGTCTGCATGGGGATATCCTGGAAATAGTATTTTATCTTTAGAACTCTGAACAATGCAATGATAAAACAGAACCCAGAAATCTGAAGTTCACTTACATCTTGCTGGAAAGGTAATGAACCCAAAATGCATGAGAGACATACATTTTCTAACTTGGTCAATGTGAGAATTTGTTTTGCTAGAATATACGCGCTTATGATGACAGTTTTATTGTTTAGTTTTAGACTTTATTTTAGGTTACCATTTTTATTATGATTATTAGCTCAATGGATGTGGAGGGACAGATTATAAATACATATAAGCTTAAAAAATAATATTTAGAATCCTAGTTAGCTTGACAAAGGCAGTTCTGCCTTATGTGAGATGACTTCTGATCCTCATCTCCTATGCTAATTGGCTCCCCAAAAGTTCTCCCCTCTTACCACCACTTCAGGGTGAATGAAATTCTGATAATACAGAGAAACTAATGGAAATATGAAATACCCCTAGGCTAGCTAATATCTTTATAAACATTCACACTGAGGTTTAAATGACTAATTCCTTCCTGAGAGCAAGGTTTAATGAAGGGAAGTGAGAGAGAAACAAAGTACTTAAGTTTAGGAAGGGGAAAGGATGGGGAAGGTTGGAGTGAAAGTCAAAGGAAAGAAAACTAAGGATGCCAAAGACAAACTTCGTTCTGCATAATTATGCCCAGGGTTAGTCAGGCAGTGAGTCAATAAGCATTTATTAGGTACCTATTGTGTGCCAATCTACATACTAAGCCACTTGTGCTAAGTATTAGTCCTTTTTGAATAACAGCCACCATTGATGCAAGGGTGGGTAGATTTGACATATAAGCCTCTAAGAAAACAATTGGAGATTGGGACAGTGGTAGTAGGGCTAGGACCCAGTGTAGCATTGTGTGGGTTCACATGATGGGGACTAGTGATTGAAAATGACAGAATCATTGAACCAAGTGGTGATCAGACCACATGATTTGACGTTCCATTCCAAAGCATCAATTCCTGGGTTTACTGATCACTGCAGGAAATGGTTACTTGCTTTGTTTTATTTTTTTCTGAAAACTTTAACTATCTCTTGGTACCCAATTCACTACTGGGATGGATATGGATAATGGCGGATATGTGATTTAGAAATTAAGTTATTTTTTGTTTTACTGTGAACCTAAGTTGACTGAGTTAATATAGCTTTTAAATCAGGGGTTCTTGACTTTTTTGTGTGTGCATGTTCTAGTCCCTTTGGCAGTTTGACAAAGACCATGGGCTCTTTATCACAATGAAAAAAAAATTTAAATGCATAAAATAAAATTCATAAGATTACAAAGGAAATCAATTATATTGAGATAGCAAACCGGACCCAGGTTTAAAAAATTTTAAAGGAACTTCTTGTAACAAAGGGACATTGATAGATCCTCCAGTTTAAGTGCTGAGAAAAGCTGATTCAATATCATTAGGTCAATAAAATTAACCAAATATCTGTGTCTAGAGTGAGGTGTGCTGGGCAATACACACCAAAGGGAAAACAAAACAAAAATGTGGCCTGCACCTTAAAATACTTAATGACTTAGTTTAACTTGGAGAAAGAATACATATAAATTACAAAGGAATATGCAAATTGTAACAATAGTGAATTTTATTCAATTTTTTGCAGTCATTTATTGATCATTTACTATGTGTCAACAATATGGTAGGCACTGAAACAAAAAGAGAATAGTCTTTGCCTACTAGAATATTATAGTCTATGTACCGGGTAAAATAAATATATACAGAGATAAGTAAACCCAAAACACAGAGCAAATACAAAGCCTCTCATTATTTTGAAGCTACTTGGGTATTCCAAAAGGAGGTGACATGACTTCATAGAGTGCTGCAGAATAGTTTTAGGAGGAGTGAGGCACAGAATAATATGGAAGAATAGAAGATGATGGTGAGAGAAATTTCAGTTTCCAATGATAGTGGTGGAAAATGGTGGTAGTCATGAGACCAATAGCCATTCTTATGTGTCACTAAGATAAAAGTCATGGTGCATAGTACAGAGGATTAGAAAGCAGAAGAGCTAAATTCTAGCCTTTCCTTTTTTATTTTTTATCACATGCTCTTTCTCCTACAGTAAGTCATTTAACTTCCTTGGGCCCCAGGATGCTTATTTATAAGATAGGGGAGTGAGATTAGGAGATATCTAGGGTCCTTCTACATCTAAAATTCTATACCAACTAGAAGGACCCAAACACTAGGCTTCTCATTATGTAGCTAGACTGTCACACTGCTAATCAGGGAGGGAATTCTGCTTCCTAGTCCCGTGTTCTGATGTGCACTGCAGGAATTAGACCTTACACTATAATCACAGAAAGTATTCCCATTTACAGTGTTTTTGTCCTTTAATTTTAACCAAGTTGATAGACCTCAAAAATGAAAAGTCTATTTTTACACCTTCCACTTCTGTGCCAGATGTTATCTAAAGAAATCAAAGACTTTGAAGATTAATGTAGTACAAAGAAACACATACCGAATGCCGAGTTGTTGGATTGAAATTGAAATCTCACCTCATCTGGTCACCAAGGCACTCTGATTTAATAGTACATAATAGTTTTTTTTTAATAGTGCTTTTATACATCAATCATCTCATTGGAAATTAACAACTGATCTTTAAGGTATTTATTAGAGGAATTTTCATCTCCATTTTATAAAACAAAGCAAAAACAATCAAACAAACAAAAACAAAATCAGCCACAACCACCGCAACAAAAACTGAGACTCCAAGAGATTCAGTGCCTTATTCAGAAACCCAGTAAATATCAGGAGTAGAATTCAAATATAATCCCATCATGACTCCAAGTCTAAAACTCATATATTATACTACTCTGCCTCCTTATACATAGAGCTATAACCACAGGGTATCAACATTTAGGGGAGCATACTTTTTCCTCAGGCTTACTGTCCCCATTCCTTCTGGCCTTCTGCTGACTCTCAGTTGTGCTAGACCACAGAAGTCCCCATCGACTCATCCTACTGTGACACCCACTGACCACTTCTCCTAATTTCCTTGTTCTACAAGTTGCTTCACAGAACTGATCCTGGCACTGTTTGCCAGATTCCCCCACACACACACACACATACGCGCACATGCTTGCAAACACACAAAATTTTTACCTATACCCACTAGAGGCAAATGCCTTTGCAAGCACATTGGCCTTCTATGGCCATAATATGAATTGGTAAAGGAATCTGACTCACCAGAATATTGTCATTACATCATATTTCCTGAATATCTAAAGAATGACTACTCTAGTTATAGATGCCAGTGGGTGGAGAGGAAGGCTTGGGGTAAAGTACAAACCAGAGAGGGCATTGTTTGTGCCCAGATGAACACTACTTGCCTAGCTCAGAGTTTAGAAGGCACATTCATCCCAAACAACAACCCTTCTCTTGGATTACTATTTGGGAAGCCTTCTTAATTTTCTTCTTTCCCTTTCGCTCTCTGCAGCCAGTGATACCACCTTTACAAAGCTTGTAAAAATCCCCCTTGCCTATTCCTCCAGAAACATAGAGACCAGACAGATGGTGGCACAGCTTCAGGCCTGGAGAATGGCTGCTGAGTGGGAGAGCATAGCGAGAACTCTAGGACCTGAATCTTCTGTTTCTTTTATTCCACTTCCTTACCAATCCCACTGTAACTAACAGTTACAGGGCTCTCTACCCAGTATGTATTTGACACATGTTGTTGACAAGACTTGAGAAAAAAAAAAGCAAAATACCACCCAACAAAACTCTCAATATAGAAATGTCAGTATTAGTATGTCAGGTACATATAAACCATGTGAAAGATGGCATAGGAAGAGATATTGGTTCCTTATTATGCTTCTGATTGGTACTTGGATCATATCTAGTGACTGTTGTTGCTGTTTTATATTACTTTGTAAATGAATTCAGAGATTTACATCTGGAAGGGACATTAGATATCATCTAGACCATTACCCTCACTTTATACATGAAGAATTTCACAAACATGTAGTTTCTAGAGCAAAGTCACACAGTAAATGAGAGCCAGGTTATGAAGCTAGCTTTTCTTTCTTTTTTTTCATTTTTCAAATGCTTTATTAACTTCTGATTTACATCATTTATTTCCACCAGAT
The DNA here is from genome assembly GCF_028583685.1 of Petaurus breviceps papuanus. Taxonomy (NCBI): domain Eukaryota; kingdom Metazoa; phylum Chordata; class Mammalia; order Diprotodontia; family Petauridae; genus Petaurus; species Petaurus breviceps. The sequence continues at coordinate 9,966,294 of NW_027187341.1, read as the reverse complement.
TTTGAGTTACAATTTTTTTTCCTGTTTTTCCCCTACCCACCGCCCTAAAATAGCAGTCCCACACGATATCCACTCCTCCAATCTGCTCTCTCTCTCATATTTTCTCCCATACCCCTTTCGACTTTTCCAGTAGGGCATGGTGTATCTCTATGCCCCAGTGCCTGTATATCTTATTTCCCAATTACATATAAAATAGTATTAATAATAGTATATATATTTAAACATTTGATTTTAAAACTTTGAATTAAAGATTCGTTCCCTTCCTCCCTTGTCACCCACCCTTACTGGGAAGATAAGCAGTTCAGTATAAGTTGTACATGTGTGGCTAATGCAAAACAATAACATAGTGCATATATTGTAAAAGACTGACTATATTTCCCTCCCTCCTATTCCACCTCCTACTTGTTCTATTCTCTACTTTGATCACGTCCCTTTTGAAAAGTGGGTGCTGCCAACTTCCCTCCCCCCCAGCCTACCCTCCCTTCCATCATCCCCCCTCTCATCCCCTTCCCCCCTACTCTCCTGTAGGGTGAGATACCCTATTTAGTGTGTTTTTCATTCCCTCCCCAAGCCAAATTCAATGGGAATAAGGTTGACCCATTCCCTTTTGCCTTCCTATTCTTCCCTTCCATTGTAACCATTTTCCCTTGCCTCTTCTCTCTGAAATAGTTTACCCCATTCAGTCTCTCCCCATCTCCTCTCATTATATTCCTCTCTCACCTCTTACTTTCACCTTTTAAGTATCATCCATTCCTGTTAAATTGGTCCTGTGCCCTCTATATATATATATACCTGTAAACATATATACACACATTCACATATGTATTCATATGCCCATACACCCTCATATATAGACATATATGTCTATATATGTATACATATATATATATTTCTATTCCCTTCAACTATTTTCATACTGAGAAGAGTTTCATAAGTTACAATTATTGTTTTTCCATGTAGGAATGTTAATAGTTCAACTTTGATAAGTTCCTTTTCCCTGTTTACCTTCTCATGCTTCTTATATCTGAATGTCAAATTTTCTATTCAACTCTGGTTTTTTCAGGAAGAATGCTTGAAAGTCCTCTATTCCACTGAATGACCATATATTCCTCTGAAACATGATACTTAGTTTTGCTGGGTAGGTGATTCTTGGTTTTAATCCCAGCTCCTTTGTCCTCCGGAATATCATATTCCAAGCCCTTTGATCCCTCAGTGTAGAAGCTGCCAGATCCTGGGTTATCCTGATTGTGTTTCTACAATATTCAAATTGTTTCTTCCTGGCTGCTTATAATATTCTCTCCTTAATCTGGGAATTCCAGAACCTGGCTATAATATTCGTAGGAGTTGTCTTTTTGGGATCTTTTTCAGGAGGTGATTGGTGGATTCTTTCAACCTCTATTTTGCTCTCTGGTTCTAAAACATCAGGGCAGTTTTCTTTGAGAACTTCCTGGAGGATGATTTCTAGGTTCTTACTTTGATCATGACTTTCAGGTAGTCCAATAATTTTTAAATTCTCTCTCCTGGATCTATTTTCCAGGTCAGTGGTTTTTCCCATGAGATATTTCACATAGCTTTCTATTCTTTCATTTGTTTGGATCTGTTTAACAGCATCTTGATTTCTCATAAAGTCATTAGTTTCCATTTGCTCCACTCTAATTCTGAAACAATGATTCTCCTCAGTGAGCTTTTGAGATTCTTTTTCCATCTGGCAAATTTGGCTTTTTAAGGCATTCTTCTCCTCATTGCCTCTTTGAGCCTCTTTTGCCAATTGAGTTAGTATATTTTTTAAGGTGTGAATTTCCTCAGTCAGGCTGTTGACTCTCATTTTGTAGTTTTCTTGCATCATTCTCATTTCTCTTCCCAATTTTTCCTCCACTTCTCTTATCTGCTTCTTAAGGTCCTCTATGGCCTGTAACCAGCTTGTATTTTCCTTTGAAGCTTTTGGTGCAGGAGTTCTGACTTCATTGTCTTCCTCCTGTTCAATACTTTGCTCCTTTTTGTCCTCAAAATAGGAGTCTAATGTTGGAATCTTCTGTCTGCTTTGTTTCCTTTGCCTGGTCATGTCGCCCCTCAGTCACTTGACCCCTGGGCTTTTTGCCACAGTAGGACTCTGCCACCACACAGGGGAGCTTTCATCCCAAATGCTGGGTTTTTCTCAGCTGCTGGAGGTATTAGATGGGTGCCCTCTCTGAGGCCTCCGCACACTCTGGCAAGCTGGACACACACCCTAGACTGCAATCCAGATCCAAGAAGGTTAAAGCAAGAGCAATTACCCCTCAGACTGGTTGCTTGGTACCCCTACACTCTACAGGCCAGGAGCTGAAGCTGCCATGTGGTGCTGGCTGGCTGTGCTGGTGTCTCAGCTGCTTCTCACCCTGGAGGCAAAAGCTGACGCATTCCCACTTACTGGGTCCCAAAGTCCAGACTGCGCTGACCTCTCACTTTGTCCTTTGCATCTATATGTTGATAAATCTGGAAATGGCCACAGTTGCTGGTGATCTGTAGTCCCTCTGGCCAGGGGCTGGTCAGATCTCTCCTAGGGCTAAAACCTCTGACTCATGCAGGCCTGGGCTTGGCTTCCAGAGTGCTGCGTGGCTGATTCCTCCTGGCCTGCCAGTCTGTCCTCAGTGGGAGATTAGCTTCTCTGTGTCATTTTGTGGGTTCTGCAGCTCCAAAGTTTGTTCAGTGTCTCCTTTTTACATTGATTGAGGAAGATGGAAGCTGGAGCCACTCGGAGGTCCTGCTTCTACTCAGCCATCTTGACTCCACCCCCAGGACTCTCAAAGCTAGCTTTTCTGACATCCAACCCAATGCTCTTTTCACTATTACTATAATGATTTTTCTTAGCCCTTCTAGTAAGGGTGGGTTGTGTCTTCCCAGCCCTGAAGAATTTTAGATTTTTTTATATTTCTCCCATTGTACTTATTACAATGTTCACTCAATAGCACACAGTAGGACCTCAAGGAGTGTTGATAGGCTGATTTGGATCTCAGTGTGCTTTCTAAGTTACGGAGATTCATGAATTTTCATGTTTTCCCTGTAGCTATGCTATATAGAACAGGGGTCTTTAGCTTTTTTTTTTCTGTTACACACTCATTTGGCAGTCTGTAATTTGTTGTTAGTGGTCCATCCGAGTTCAGGGAAATCCTGAAACCTATTCACAGACCTCTTGGGGGTCCATGGACCCCAGTGAAGAATCATTGCTTTACAGAAAAAAAGAAACACGTAACAAGTAGTCATTTCTTTTGTAGCAGTATTTAGAGTTCATATTAAGTTTAAGAGAGGAGATAACATCTGGAAGCTGTAAGGAAAAGTCATCAGTGGAGTGCTTGGGATGGTAAAAGATGAGACAAAGGAAATTAAAGTGATTTTCCTAGGTGAGGGGTGTGGCTAACATAGGAAAATTTAATGATCTAACTTGGTCTTTTTATGTTTATTTACAACATGGGGTTAATAATACCTATATAACCTATATAATAGGATTATTGTAAGGATGAAGTGAGAAAACAGAATGACACTATGTGGCAAGCATTAAAACGCCATGCAAATGTCAGCTATTATAACTAACATTGTCTCCTTCTTGTCTTCGATGGGGTTTAGATAAAAATGGTCCTGGGACATGCTGGCATCCTACAATTTGCTGTGATCTTCTTTGTCAAGATGATCAGGCCAAGTGGTCCAGTAGGACCAGTTTTCAACCCTATGACTCCTCATCTATTTCTTTTATTCTTGGCAAAAATTGAAGTACTGATAGGAGAGTTAAGCTAATCAGTGGTATCATCCAAGTCCACTTTTCCAGATTTTCAGTGTTCCCACCATGACAACACCATTGTGGTTGTGGTCTCAGGGTGTGTTTGTAGTACAGCATCCTGGCTAGCATTCCGTGACTTTGTCATTTTAACATTTGGCCTAACAATTAACACCATCAGCCAGCACCATACCACCCATGTGTGGAACCGCTGGTTAAAGCAAATGAAGTTTTGAATGTTATGGATTAAGTTCACTTACCTTGGTAGTATACTTCCAAGGATGAAGACATTGATAATAAGGTTGATGCACACCTGACCAGAGTTCGATCAGTATTTGGGAGGCTCCAAAGGAAAGTATGGGAGAGAAGATAAATTAGACTGATTACCAGACTGAAGGTCTACAGAGACATTGTGCTGACCTCATTTTTGTAGCTTGTGAACCCAGGACAGCAGACCAGTTCCATACCAGGACACTGAATTGCTTCCATTTTAATTGCCTTAGGAAGAGTCTAAAGATCACCCAGCAGGCTAAAATACCAGATATTGATGTCCTTTCTTGAATAAACTGCCAAGCATTCAAACTCTACTGCAGAGAGCACAACCATGATGGACTGGCCACATTATTCCAGATGTATGCTTGCCTAAAAGGCTATTTTATGGAAAACTCATGCAAGGCAAGTGCTTACATGGTGGTCAAAAGAAGCAATACAAAGACACTCTCAAGGTCTCTCTTAAGAACTTTGGAACTGATGCTGTGATATGGAAGACACTGGCACAGGCCTGCTCACCACAGTGTACCCTCATCACAGAAGGTGCCATGCTCTATGACCAAGGCAGAATTGAAGCAGCTCTTAGAAATGCAAGATGTGCAAATTTAGCGAATCCACCCCAAACGTTCACATGGACTATCTGTGTCTGATCATCCACAGCTGAGTGCATTGTAACAACTCTAAACAGCAATGTCATTTTGGTCCTCTCCAAGAACAAAAGACAACAACCAACCATTTTAACAAAGGTCAATGAGGTGGAGTTTGATAAAGTTTTTGTTATCATCATCATTAGCCGCATTATCATTATCCCTACTGCTGTTAATAAGATATACTAATAAAATTTCTAAATTTCTTTAATAATTTGGGTAATACATTATTAGAATGGAACTTTCCTGAGTACAGAAACCATATTACTTGTTTGTATTTATATCTCCTGTTCTTCACAGTTCTAGCACTTTTTATGAAACACTATTTTATTCTTTCACATGCTAACTACAGGTTATAAATGACCTGGCTCAAATTTTTGGTCACCGAGGATCTCTTTTCCATTGACTGGCTGTTACTTCTCTAATATAAAACTCTATTGCAGATAGAGCTATAAGTAGCATGGGATAAGTATGGCTTTGTCCCAAGAGCTGACATGAGAGAACCTGCTTCCTTCCCCTGCCTCCTATTCTCCCAGGAAGTATGCTGGCTACCCCTCAACCCTGGTAGGTTCCTTGAGTAAAGGAGCTGCACTTCATACCTCTCTCTATTTCTCATGGATCCATGCAGAGCGCCATCCATGAAGTAAGCATTTAATTAATGTTTTTTAAATTATAACAGTTGATATAAATTTTGTCAAAAATAATATGCACCCTTACAATGTAATCAACTGAAGGAACTTCACCTCAGTATCAAATTATAGAGATGCCCTTGTATATTATTCTAATCACAATCTTGGAACATATTTAGTTTCTCTATCATTGTCTGATGTATAGAAGATGAAGAGCCCTCTCAACCGCTTCTCTTTGAAAATGTGTATTTTGGTACCATTCTTATTAGGGCTAGGAATGAGAGGAGCAAACCAAAGTAAGAAGGAGAGAATTAAGGTGAACCTTAATTGCAAGCAGGTAAGAGGCATGCAAAAAATCAATCAATGCACTAAGCATTTATTAGTTGCTAGATATTTTCAAATAGATGGAAAAGGTTAAAAATCACAAAAATAAATTCCAGAAATTAGGGATTAAGGATTTAGGTTAGGAATTAGGGACACAGGGTTAGGAAAGATGATAGAAGGAGACTGTTGGTGGTAAGAGGTCTAAATTACATTAATATCAGCAAAACAAACTGTACTGACAATTTTAATTAAAAAATGAGGAAAACACACATATGCACTTTTTAGAAAAGGATTGAGTTTCATGGTTGGGCTGTGTCAATATAATAAAAATTATGATGTTACTAAAATTAATTTATAGATTTAGTACTATGCCAATCAAGATATCCAAGGAATACCCTATAGAACTAGAAAAATAATAAAAAATATTGGATGAACAAAATATCTAGATCTTGATGGAAAATAATGAAAAAAGCACAACTTAAAGAGGACAGGTCATTATCAAGACTTAAAGCAGTCAAGCAGTAATCATCAACACTAGTCCTCATTTTATAAATGCCAATTTATAAGTGAATTATTGAGACAAACCAGATATGAAGAAAGAAGGAGCAATTGTAAACTGTACTTCAAGAAGATAAGTGCTAGTGAGGAACTATCTTTTTGACAAAATTTGACAGAAAACTGGTGAGCATTTTCATAGAGATTAGGCCTCAAGCATTCTTTTATGCTGTATATTGCAGTAATCTCTAGATTGATATGGAACCTGAATATAGAAGGTCACATCATTTAACAAAATAGAGGAGAATAGGAGCAGATAACTTTTACAACTATGTCTAGAGGGAGAATTAGTAACTAAAAGATATATGATCTTAAAAGACAAAATCACGATTTAAATTATATAATGTTAAAAGTCTTTGCACAAACTTAAATATTAGAATGAGATGATCTTTGAAGTAGGAAAATATTTAGATCAAATATCACTGATTTTTTTTAAAAAGGCTAATATCCAAGATATATAGGGAGTTGATGGAAACGTAGTATCCAAGAGCTGTTCCTTAATGATAAATTAGTGGAAATCAAAGCAACACTGAGGCTTTACTTATTACTTTGAAAATTTGCAAAGATGTTGACAAAAAATGGAAAATCAACGCTGAAAGATCTATTGGAATGCAAGTGTACTAGTATACTGTTGGTGGATTGGTGAATTGACCTAACTCTTTTGGATCTCATTTGGTAAATATGAAAGGAAAGAGGGGAAAAATAAACCCTTTTATTCTTTTCTCTGGGGATCCCACTCCTGGGCATATACTGTAGTACTGGAAAACACTGAGGTAACTTCAGGGTAAAAGTGTGTCCTGTGACTCTCGGCATGTTGTTACCATGGGGCAAAACACTGGTCACTCAGCCCTAGTTACCATTTTGTAGTAATCTATTATCATAATGCCAATATTAAGAGACATACCCCTCTTATCCATTAATAATAGATCACCAGGCTTTTAGCATTGCTGGGAAATGCTTTGAAAAGACTTTTGGTTGTATTATTATTCTTTTGTGTGAAGACTGTTGTGTCCAAAGAAACTTACTGATTTTTTTTAAAAGATCCTTTATAGTAGAATTGATTCCCTGAAATATAGTAAGTTCTCCGTCACTGGAAAACTAGCCATTTAATGTGAGTTTTCTCCAAAGGTTTATTCTTGGCCCTTTTCTTCTCCCTATATCGTTTCTCCCTTAGCAAATGCATTCATTCTCATGACTTCAGCTATTACCTCCAGGCAGACACAGTTCGCAGGTTGTTATAGTTATTCTTCACCTTTCTTTGGATTTTTTGACCTGCATCTTCAGTTACCTTTAGAGTGTCACTTGGATGTTCTATTGGCACCTCGAACTTAATATGCCCTAAACTATCTATTTATCCTTCCCTTTAAACCTACTGTTCCTTCTGGATTTGCTGTTTTTGTCTGCTTATACACTTATTGAAGTCAACCACATTAAAAAAAAAACTGGCTTTATAGTTGGCTTTTCTCTTTCTCTCATATCTAGCCAGTTACCAAATCCTGTGACTTCTGCCTCCTTTTCTCAATTCTCACTGATACCCGTTGAATACAGGGTGTGAAGTCTTTCCTCAACATCTACTCCCCCCTCAATGTCATAACAATTTACGCCTCCTGCCTCATTTAATATTTAGTTTTGCAAAATTCGAATGCCCTTCATATGATGAATAATTATTATATGTAGTTGTATTTTATCTGAGTGAACTGTACGAACAGAGAACTATATTTGATCTTAAGTCAATCTACTCCAGTACTTATAACTGTACTCTACATACTACAGGTACTCAATAAATGTTTAAAATGAATGAATAGATGTATAATTTGATGGTACCAATTTACCGTTAGCCAAATGTAGCTATACTTTTTTTCTCTTAGATATGGAAACTAGGGAAGATCTTCTCATTTTCTTATATACTCAGGGGCATATCTATACAGGTACTTTCAAAAACATATCAAATAACCAAATTAAAGATGAGGTATACCAAAGATAATAGTTCACATACATTAAAAAAAAAAAGATGAGCTAAATAGTTATGGAGATTGACTCTTGTGAACAAATTGAAATCAGTGTCAGAAAAAGAAGGATTCTTTGGGATTATGTTGTGTATGCTTTAAAAAAAAAGGCTTTGCATCTTCTACATATTGATATATTTAAAAATTTCCAAAAGTTGTGACTCTTAAAAATTCAAGCCACAGGGTAGCTAGATGGCACAGTAAATAGAGCACTGGCCCTGGAGTCAGGAAGACCTGAATTCAAATCCGGCCTCAGACACTTAACACTTACTAGCCATGTGACTTTGGGCAAGTCACTTAACCTCTATTGTTTCACCCCCCCCCCCAAAAAAATCCCTGAATCTATATGTAGCAGCAAGCACCCCAGCGTCCTCAGGGTGGCTTCCAACACAGGTTCTTGGATCTGCTTTGATAAAGGAAAGCAACTCAAAATGGGTTAACAAGCTTACTTTAATCAGTCAGATATGTATCATTTACCTAGTTCAGGGGGAAAAGGTCAACACCCTGGACTTCAGAGTATATAGACAGAATTATCAAGACAGAGAAACAGATCAAGTAGACAGTTTCCAAACTGTCCAACCATTACATCCATAGCAAATCAACATCTGGGTTTCATCAACATCTGGGTTTTTCAAAGCTGGGGTCTCTCAACAACGGCTTCCCAGAGTCTCATCTGATCAAATCACAGAACACTTCTCAAAGTGAGCCCCAAAACAAAGCTACAGATCAGGGCTTATATAGCCTTCTCCTGGCTCAGAGAATGTAACAACCTTATTGACTCACTGGCCAATCAAAAAGTATCTACTGAAAAACAAGCCTCCCACCCCAGGCTCCAGGTGCACTTTAGCCTAGGGGCAGGGAAGATCTTTAAATTTACATTCCCATTACACTATAGGAAAGAGTAATTTGCAAGTGAGATTTGGAAAATTGATAAACAATAAGTATGACGCATTTCTTCTGACTGGGGGAATATAAAAGTTCAAAATTGAGGGAATAGGTCTAGCTGCTTGGCCTTTATATTTGGAGAACTGCTTTGTATTTCAACAGAATAACCTTAAACAACTTTACAAATATGAATTGTTATTGTTGTAAATAATCATATTGAGAGTAAAGAAAAGAGAGGCTTTCCTCCCATATCTCAAGATATAGCCAGGGAATGAGCTGGGATGGAGAGCCATAAAGTTTAGGAATAGTTGTTGAATAGACAAAGACTTCAGGGATAAACTTGAAGTCAAAAAGACCGACCTGTGTTCAAATCTCAACTCAATTACTTACTAGTTGTATGACCCTAAGTGTCCTCTCTGGATCTCAGGTTTCTCAAATGAGAACATACAAGGTTGTATTTAATGATTTCTAAGATCTGTTCTAACTTTATTCTCTTAAGGTGGCTGAATTCATGCTAATATCTCTCATTTTAAACTTCTCAATACCAATTCTTTTAGGGGTCAATGCGGAAAACCTGGTAACAGCAGGCCTAAATAGTTTAGAGGACTGGGGAAAAAATTAGGCTTGTTCTGTCTGAGTAGAGAAGCAGTGTAAGATAATAAAAAAAATTGGAAGGGTCATATTTTGATCTTTGCTACCTTCAGTACTTGGAAACTCCTAGTGTAGAACCCATCTTCCCCACCAATACAGATCAACAAGTCCTCTGTGATTTATATTCTTATGGGAATTTCTGGTGTACTGAAAGATTAAATGACTTGCCTATGGTTACATAGCTACTTGACTGAGGAAGGACTTGAATCCAGTTTTTCTTGACTCTAAGAAGAACAGGTTTTCCACTAAAATCATACTGCCTCTCAAGGCAATTTCTATAGGTAGTGAAATAGAATCATACACTTTTAGAATTAAAGGTGAGTTTAGAGATTATCTCATCCCATTACACCTGACAAATCTTGAAGTCCTACAACTTTGTATCAACCTAGGTACCAGATTAAGTATAAAATTTTATATTTCTTTAAAACTTGCTCCAAATGATATGCATGCATTCCTGAATTTAGCAAATTATGTGAGATCTATATATTTAATCAACATTTAGGTTATTTTAATTAGTAGATGTATTCAGATTTAAAAAAAATTAAGCCACCAGAAATTTATGGTTTTTATCTCTGACATGGATTGGCTGTACTCAGACAAATTTATTGCCTGTGTAAATTGTGGTTGTTGTTCATCCTTTACTCTTGAAGGAGACCAATGATACCATGACTTGACTTGCAAGTGACTTGAGTTTAAGAGAGTCAGAGCTGTGCAAAATCATCAGCCTCATGCTTTCCTCCAGAGTCAGCAGAGTCCAATGACAAGACGTAAGTCAAGACAACTGGCAATGACCTAGATAAATAATCAGAAAGGTAGGTCTTTCATCTAGTAGAAGCAACATAAATTATAGAAAAAAAAATCCTAGGTGTAAATCTAACTGCTAAGGTTTGTATTACACGCCAATTTATTTAGGTTTCAGAGATGTAAAAGAGATAGTAGACATATAAATCACTTAAGTCAGGTGGAAAATATTCTTTTTGAGTACTAATGGCTCTATCCCTTGTTTGGATGGGGTTATATAACTAAGAAAAGCAAGGAAAGAGCATAGGTGGCAAATATTGCTCTGCCCCTGCACATGGGGTTGGGAGGCAGAGAGGTTGTTATTGTTATTTTTTCAAAACCTTACACTTGCCATCTACTACAGAATTATGAAGGTTGGCTTCCACCTTCTGTGGTGGGTTGAATTGGCCTCAGTGTATTATGTATTAATTAGATATAATGATGGCACAATTTTTTTATAATCCTCAGGAAGGCTTATCACAGTTTCTTTTGGCTGGACTAGAAATAGAATCCTTTTGCTCCATTGCTTTGAGATTACACTAAAATATCTTTCAGACTTGGTTACTGTTCTGTGAATCTTCATCATCATAATGATCAAATCATATTTAATGAACTCCCTTATATGCAAAGCACATCACAGAAACCAGAAAGCATATGCCCTATTTTTCCCTTAGAAAGCTTTCCTTTCTGATAATACTCTCCCAAGTAGGGCAATTCTTGTTACACTGGTAACTGGAAATTCTCTATATTCTTTGTAATGATATCTATTTTAATGAAAGACTTAAAAATCCAGAAAGAAGATTAGGGAATAAATATTGTTGTCCTCCTAAAGGTCTAAAAAGTAACATGCTTAAAGTGTTTTGAGGTCTCAAAATAAGATAGTGGTGAAATTTGGTTGAACTGATTTACTTATAATTTGGTGCTTCTCTGAATTTAGGTCATATTCCAATGCCTCATCAGAGAAGGAAGGGGTCCAGGGTTTATTGTAGGCTATGCCAGAGGTATGTATGATCATATAAGTTTTAATGAGCAAGAATGGGTTCAAGTTGATGTGTGGTTGTTGTACTTCATTCTCAAAGAGCACCAAAATGACCTCATTTATGTTGGGGTCAAGGTACATTATGACCAACTGTGGCTGATCAAAGCAATATGAGCCCAGAAGGCTCTACTATACCATAGATCAGGTACAAGTAGTCCACATGAACATTTGGAGTGGAGATGTTTCTAAATTTGTATATCTTATGTTTCTTTTGAACTACCAAAATTCTTCACTCATAGAATAAAAACCTTTGTTTGATAGGGGCATGCCATGCTGGGTGGTCCTTTGTCATTCTCTTCCATGTCACCCAGCCACTTCCAAAGTTCTTCAGAGAGACCTTAAGGGTGTTCTTTTATTGCTTCTTATGACCTCCATGTGAGCACTTGCCTTGTGTGAATTCTCTGTAAAACAGTATTTTAGGCAAATGTAATTTGTCATTTGAATGAAGTGACCAGCCCATCAGAGTTGTGCTCTCCACAGTAGAATTTGAATGCTTGGTAGTTTAGCTCTAGAAAGGATCTCAGCCTCCAGTACCTTATCTTGCCAGATGATCTTCAAAATTTTCCTAAGACAATTCAAATGGAAGTGATTTAGTTTCCTGGCAGGGTGCTGGAATAATGTCCAGGTTTCACACAACATACAACCATGAGGTCAATAAAGTGTCTCTATAGACCTTCAGTTTGGTTATTAGTTAATCCCTTTTGTTTCCCATACTTTCCTTCAAAGACTAGGCAACAATGAGTTAGCTTTGGCAATGTGTGCATCAACCTCATCTTCTATATGTGTATTCCTGGAAAGTACACTGCCAAGGTAAGTAAAGTTATCCACAGCATTCAATGTTTCTCAATTTGCTGTAACCAATGGTTACATGTATGGATGGTGTGGTACTGGTTGGTGGAGAAGCTGTGTTTTCATGGTATTAATTCCTAGGCCAAAATTTAAACAAGTGGCAAGAGAACTGATCCATATTTTGTTGCATTTTAGCCTCAAAGGCTGCATTGAGTATACAGTCATCTGAGAACAACAACAACAACAAAAACAACATGACCAACACTCACTCCTGTAATAGTAATGGAATTTAAAGATCCTCCTGCATTGGCTTGGTTTTCGAATTGATTGTGTTAAAACCCAGAGCTTGTAAATCCCACCTGTGGGATGGACTTGTTGTCGTGAAAAGACAGGGCTGAACTGGGAGGAGCTGGTGACATGAATTTAGAGAGACACAAGCAGAGAGAGAGGCAGAAGAATTTTTGGAAGCAGCATGGTGGAGGCAGAAAATGGAGAGGATTGCTGAAGGTTAGTTTGAACTGCCCAGGACTTTTGAGAGCTGCCACCCAGAGCTACCAAGGACTGAGGAGACATGGCTGTTTTGCTGGTACTTTGTCTGTCTGTTTTGATGTTGTTTTGCCAGATTCATCCACTGGTGAAAGACAGTCCTGTTGTTGCAGAGGTTCTGGAACCTGGCTGCTGGTTCAGAGCTCCTGAGCCCGTTCTGCAGACAGAGAGTGAATTCTGTCCACTGGTGAAGGACAGTGCTGTTGTTGCAGAGTTTTTGGAACCTTGCTGTTGGTTCAGAGCTCCTGAGCCTGTTCTGCAGACAGAGAGTGAATTCTGTCCACTGGTAAAAGACAGTGCTGTTATTGCCGAAGTCCTGGAACCTGGCTGCTGGTTCAGAGCTCCTGAGACTGTTCTGCAGACACAGAGTGAATTCTGTCCACTGGTGAAGGACAGTGCTGTTGTTGCAGAGGTTCTGGAACCTTGCTGTTGGTTCAGAAGCCCTGAAGAAGGATTTTCTTGTTGTATGTTTACAGAAATCCTGGAAGAGGGTTTTGTTAATGTTTTCAGGGGTTCTAGGACTGTTTTGCAGACAGAGAATGAATTAATGAGGACACTGGCAATGTATCTTGTGGCCTTGCTAAGCTTTGTCTCCCCAGAAACAAAGATTGCTGAGAACTTGCCTCGGGTAAGGATGAAGAAAAGACCTCTCTTTGGGTATTAAATGCTGTGCTTAAGCTTGTTGTAACTCTGGGGTAGATTCAATTGTGATCCAAGGGTGGGGAACTTTTGACTTTTTTGTGCTCTGTGATTGACCAGATGAATGTACTTTACTTATGATTGGAAACTAATCTCCATTTGAGAAGAGGGGCTTTGTGGTTGACTAAATGAATGTACTGCCTAGGGGTAGAGTAGTATTTAAAAGAGGGACTCTGTGATTGATTAAATGAATGTAATGTCCAGGGGTGGAGTAGTACTTGATTGAATTACACTTGGTGAATGCTGTATTTCGAATTATGCTATATTTTGATTTTCTCTGTTCTTAATTTGTCACTGAATAAAATGGAGGGCAGCTATGCTGGTATTTTGAACCTTGGGAAGTTGCCTTTGCTTGGCATTACAACTCCCTTTAATCTTGGTTTGTAGTCTTGTGAGTGTGATATCTGACCTTTATACTGTTTTTATCCTCCTTGAAGGTATCTGTCAACATTTTTGAAAACATCATACTTAAAAGCATGGGAGCAAGCACACAGCCTTGTTTCAATCCACTGGTGACTGGGAAAGCATGAGAACATTAGACATTATCCAGAACCTGGGTAAGCATGCCATCATGAAACTGACATATAATATTGATGAATTTCTCTGGGCAACCAAATTTTAGCAAAATTTTCCACAAGTCCTCATGTTTGGAAATATCAAAAGATTGATGAATATTCTATACAGACCTCTGTTCTGCTCCCAGAATTTCTTCTGGAGTTGTCAGGCAGCAAACACCACATTAACTATTCCTCAACCCTTTCTGAAAGCACACTTGACCATTTTCCAGGTGAAGGATCAGACAACTAAGGAGGACTTTGGTCAGAATCTTGCCAGCAATTACTAAGAGAGAGACCACCCTATGATTGTCCCAGGACAACCTATTTCCTTTACATTTATAGAAATGGACAATGGAGGCATCCTTGAACTCCTGGGATATAACCTCCTGTTGCCATGTTATCTAGGAAGATTTTAATCAGTTTTTGTAAAACCCCCTGTTTTAGAATCAACACCAAACATTTTTCCACCTAATGTTTAACCAAGCTCTAAGCACTCGACAAAGCTTGTTTCAACTGCCTTCATGTCTGTGGGAACAAATTGTTTTCATTCACCCATTCCACTCAAGGAAGTCTTCACATGCTTGGGTAGACATTCCCCCCCCCCTGCAACTTACTGATTGGGTTTGAGACCCCTTGTTACCCTCAACCTACTTTAGCTAGTCTGCCAAAATGGTTTACTGGGGGTACTACAGTTTCTTGGAGCCACAGTTGGGTGAATCAGGTAGACACCAAAGGTGGAAAACAGCCCTGAAAAGGGCTTGATAGCCCTCATACCAGAGGTACTATTCTTCCCTAAAGACACCCTGTCCGGCAATAGACTTAACCTGATGTCTTAGGACCAGTCTAGCCTTTTAAAAGTACAGAGAGACTTTATCATTAACATTACCCCAATTTTGGATATAATAGCCTATGCAAAATGACATTATGGCTACAAGTGAAATCAGACTCTATCAATTTTCAGCTAAATAGAAGTTCAGCTCACAAATTGTTCTTGGCAGATCATTGAGTTGGGAGACTTGTTTTTATCAAATGCTCTAAGATAATAATGAATCAATCAACAAGTGCTTATTGCATACCCACTATTTTCTTATATCTGTTCTAAGCATGAAACAATCTTTAATGGGATATTTGGTAATCTCATGTTGTATTTCTTAGGATGAATAGAGTACTCAGAAGTCTCAAGCTATATATCATAAATAATTCCCTAAAGAAAAGAGTCAGAAGCAATGGTATGCTGATGAATATGTAACATCCAGATCTTGGGGAGGGGGGGGTGTGCATGACACACTTTTAAGCTTATTCTGTTGTATTAACATTTTTCTCCATCACTTTTCAAACTTTAGACAATCAACAAAATAATAAATCAAGCTCTGATTTGTAACACTTGCCAATTTCCAAAGTGTAAATGCTCATTCTGAAAAATTTAAGGAGTGGCTTTTGTGAGCCAGTTTTAGTTGGTTTCAGCATACTCCTCATTAGAGGACACTGAACTTGGTAATCTTTAGGCAACATCATAAAATCATATTGATTAATCATAACCAAAAGGAAATGATTTGTTATTTAGGTGAAACATTTCTAAATGAACTGCTGTATGCAATATGTATATGTATCTGATTATTAAACATTTATAGCAAAGAATATGAAATATTACATTTTAAAATGTGGCTGGCTAGGTCTGTCTCAAAAAGCAGAAAAATTCATATGGAGGTGGCATAATTTTAAAAAAATGTCATTAAGAGATCTCAGGGAAGGAAGATTCCAAAAAAAAAATGTAATATCACATATAATAGGTTGATACTATTACGTAAAGATCATCATAATATCATTTGTAATTACATATATATGTATAATTTTGTATATCTGTAAAATGTTTTGAAGAATAAACTTAGGATACTCCTGATGAAAATATGCAAAGGGATCTAGGCAACTTTTACTGATTCAAAAGTTAGTTAATAGGTATACATTTATTAGATATTTATTCCATATGATACTGATGTTGGTCCAATGTTGAATAGTTAAGACTAGAGCATGCTGTATTTTGTTTGGGAAATTGTTCAATGCATTTAAAAACCATTATCTTTCTGTGGTATTCTATGATTACAATCATGTAACACCATGATCTCTGACGAATTAAAATTACAGGTGATTCAAAAGAAATGAAGAAATACAAGGTTGGTATAAGCAGGATTAGATTTTTTTTCCTTTCCTTTGCAATATTAATAGTATCATAGATTTAGATCTGTAAGATACATTAGAGATGCTCTATGCAACTCCCTCAATTTATAGATCAGAAACTTTCTTCTCTTTCTCTCTATTATCCTTTCTTTCTGTATTCATGTCTTCCTTCCTATGTTCTCATCCCTTTCTCTTTCTTCCTTTTCTTGCTTTCTTCTTTTCCTTCCTTTCTTCCATCCAACTTTCCTTCCTTCCTTCCTTCCTTCCTTCCTTCCTTCCTTCCTTCCTTCCTTCCTTCCTTCCTTCCTTCCTTCCTTCCTTCCTTCCTTCCTTCCTTCCCTCTTTCCTTCCTTCTTTCCTCCCTCCCTCCCTCTCTGTCTCTCTATCTCTGTCTCTCTCTGTCTCTCTCTCTCTCTCTGTCTCTCTCTCTCTCTCTCTCTCTCTCTCTGTCTCTTTGGGTCATAAGTTGACATTTATTATTTAAGTCCAAGAACAGGTTATGGATGAGGGGAGTCCTAGGTGAGGGGGAGGAGGGAGTAGACAGGGATACCAGAGCCTCTCATTTCTCTCTGATCTAGCCATGGTTGATCCTGATTTCTGAACCTTGGTCCACAATGAAGCACACAATAAGATGAAGCTCCAGGGGCTACAGTTTTAGGAAGCCATCCAGAGGTGGCCAAAGTTACACATCCAATCAGTGGTGGGGGGCTAGAATTCTCCCTGCATCAGCAGCACTGCTTCCTTTTAGGAATTGCAGCACAGTGATAAGTTCCATCCCACTTACTTCAGCTCTTAGGAAACATTCTTGTAGTTAAAGTCTTTGTGCTGAAGATTTATTTCAAGGCCTCTGACTTTGACTTTGCTTCTAGTTTCTTTGGATATGCAGGCAACTTATAAGCTGCTACTTGCTCTTTAATTAAAATAATCTGATCCAGATAAGGCTGAATTGCTGCCTATTTCTGGTTTAGGTCCTTTAGGTTTCTACTTATGTTTACTTGCAGTATCTTTCATTTCTAGATTCTTCAAACTAGTCATTTTGTTCATAATTTTCAGAAGTTTAGTCTTCTCTGGTGGCTGTCAGCTTGCCTGTCAGGTACGGGGCCATTTTGGAGAAGATGTCTGCTTCAGTGGGCTCCCTGACCTCCTAGGTCATCTCCACCAAGGCATTGGTTAGGGAAGGGAGGAAGGAGAAAGGATGGGGATGGGGGGAAGGGAGGGGAGGGAAAGAGAAAGTGAAGGGAGGCAGAGAGGAGAGGGGAGTAAAAGGGAAAGGGGAAGAGTCTGAGACATTTTTTTTCAATGAAGACTAGAATGCAAGAAGCAGAATAAAGCAAATCATTAAGGATAAATATGATAAGAAAAGGAGATAAGATTGCCACAAAGCAGGAGTGAAGAATCACATAGAGGCAGTCCAAATGTTGTGCTAAAAAAACCCCACAATTATTAAAATATATAGAATAAAGCCTCTGACATGATCATCTATGGAGGATTTATGGAAGGAAATAAACATGAATCACAGAAGATATAAAGGCATGAAAGAAGACACATGACAGATGGTGGTGATCTGTGGCAGGGGTTTCAGTACCGATATTTATCTATGGGATCAGGGATCTATCATAGTCTAGTATACTTCCTGATAACTTTGGTTGACCTTCTACCAAAGAAAGCATCAGTATGAATTTTCATTGCTTAGAGGATAAGGGGGGGGGGGGAAGGGGAAGAAATAGCATAAAGAAGTGCTGGAGGTAGAAATTAGTTACTTAGTGGCTATTGGGTCAATTTACTTTTAATTCAACAAATATTTATTGTACAT
Organism: Petaurus breviceps papuanus; assembly: GCF_028583685.1. Classification (NCBI taxonomy): domain Eukaryota; kingdom Metazoa; phylum Chordata; class Mammalia; order Diprotodontia; family Petauridae; genus Petaurus; species Petaurus breviceps. Next base: position 9,948,181 of record NW_027187341.1, on the reverse strand, counting down.
TGTAAAACATATAACAGTTAAGGATCTCACACAGAAATATATCGCTGTCCCAGTCCTCAAATAGTTTGCGGAGGTAGTCATATACAAATAAGTATAAAAGATTGTAGAGTGAGATTGTTATATAAGAAGAAAACCTACTATAAGGATCATAGGAGGGAAAGACTTCTGGCTGAAAGAATCATGAAATGTTCATGGGCAAAGTAGGGCCTGGCTGGGCCTTGAATGGTGAATAACATCTCAAATGGGTAGTAATGGGGAAGGAGGGTTTTCTAGTTATAGGAACCAGTAGGAACAAATGACTGGAGGTAGGAAAGTTAAGTGAATATTTGGGCAATGGTGAGTTTTCAGTTTGACTGGCATATAGATTTTATAAAAGGGGGTAGTATGAGATAAGACTGGAAAACTAGAACCAGGTAGTGGGAAATTTTGGACTTAATTGTCAGTCAAAAGGAAACCACTAAAAATGATTAGAGAATAAAAAGAAACTAGTCTTTAGGAGATATCATTTGACAGCTGTGTAAAGAATGGATTCATGGTCAGAGAGACTGGAAAACCAGTTAAAGATTTAATAGGAACAGATCTCACTCACAACTCAATGTAGGGTTTTAAAGCACTTTCTTCACAATGACTGTATGAGTTAAATAAGTGTTATAGGAATGTAAATTTTTAAGATTTTCCCTGCCCCTAGGCTTAAGTGCACCTGGAGCCTGTGGTGGGGGGCTTGTTTCTCAGGAGATAACTTTGTGATTGGGCAGTGGGTCAAGAAGGTTGTTACATTCTCTGAGTCAGGAGAAGGCAATATAAGCCCTGACATGAGGCTTTGCTTTGGGGCTCACTTTGAGAAGTGGTGTGTGATTTGACCAGATGAGACTCTGGGCAGCCATTGAGAGAGAGCCCCCTGGCTTTGAAAACCCAGATGTTGATGCTTCCCTCTCTGGTAACTGTGATTTGGTATGGATGTATGTAATGGTTGGACAGTTTGGAAGCCTGTCTGCTGAAATGTTCTTGTAACTTATGCTTATAACCTCTGTATAATCTGAAGTTCGGGGTGCTGACCTTTTCCCCCTGAACTAGGTAAATGATATATGTTTGATTAAAGTAAGCTTGTTAACCCATTTTAAATTGCTTTCCTTTAGCAAAGAAGATCTAAGAACCTGTGTTGGCAGCTACCTGGGTATGTTGGGGTGCTTGCTGCTACAATAAGGCAAGCACTATTCTTCCTACTTTATAGATGATGAAATTGAAGTGCAAAGGGTATTCAAAGTTTCTAGGGTATTCAAATTTAGTATTCAAACCTAGGATACCTGAGTCCAAGACTAGTGCTCTTTAAACAATTATCACTATAATGAGGGTAAGCTAGAAGCTTCTCCAATAAGATCAGGGGTGAAACAATAATGTCCATCATCACCACTGTTATTCAATTTTGTACTAAAAATGTTAGCTTTAGCAATTGGAGAAGAAAAAGAAATTGAAGGAATTAGAATACGCAGTGAAGAAACAAAGCTATCACTCTTTGCAGATGATATGATGATATACTTAGAGAATCAAGTAAAATACTACTTGAAATAATTAACAACTTTACCAAAGCTGCAGAGTATAAAATAAACTCATATAAATCCTTGGCATTTCTATTTATTGCTAACAAAGCCCAGCAGCAAGAGACAGAGAAATTTCACTTAAAGCAACTGTAGATAATAGAAAATATTTGGGCATCTACCTGCCAAGACAAACCCAGGAACTATATGAAGACAATTGCAAAACATTTTCCACACAAATAAAGTGTGATCTAAATTATTGGAAAATATCAGTTGCTTATGAGTAGGTTGAGCTAATATAATAAAAATTACTATTCTACCTAAATTAATTGACTTATTCAATATTATACCAATCAAACTACCAAAAATTATTTTATAGAATTGGAAAAAATAATAACAAAATTCATCTGGAAGAAAAAAAGGTCCATAATATCAAAGGAAATAATGAAAAGAAATGCAAGAGAAGGTGGCCTAGCTATACCAGATCTCAAACTGTATTATAAAGGAGCAATCATTAAAACTACTTGGTACTGGCTAAGAAATAAAATGGTAAATCAACGGAATAGGTTAGGTACATAAGACACAGTAGTCAATGACTATAATAATCTACTGTTTGGTAAAGACTCCAACTTCTGGGATAAGAACTCACTATTTGACAAAATCTGCTGGGAAAACTGGAAAATAGTATGGCAGGAACTAAGCATAGTTTATATATACCAAGATAAGGTCAAAATGGATATATGATTTAGGCATAAAGTCTGATACTATAAGCAAACTAGGAAAACAATGAATAGTTTACCTGTCAGATATATGGAGAAGAGAAGAGTTTACGAACAAATACGAGAATGGAGAACAATATGAAATGCAAAATGGATAATTTTGGTTACATTGAACTAAAAAGATTTTGCACAAACAAAGCCAATGCAACCAAATTAGAAGGGAAGCAGAAAGCTGGGAAACAATTTTTTACAACCAGTATCTTTGATAAAGACTTCATTTCTAAATTATATAGAGAACTGAGCCAAATTTATAAGAATGCAAGTCATTCTCCAATTGATAAATGGTCAAAGGATAAGAACAGGCAGTTTTCAGATAAAAAATTAAAGCTATCTATAATCATATAAAAATGCCCTAAATCACTATTAGAGAAATGCAAATTAAAACAACTCTGAGATACCACATCACACTGATCATATTGATTTGATTACTATGACAAAACAGGAAAATGATAGGTGTTGGAGAGGATGTGGGGAAAATAGAACACTAATGCGTTGTTGGTGGAGTTGTGAACTGATCCAACCATTCTGGAAAGCAGTTTGGAGCTATGCCCTCCCAAAGGGCTATAAGACTATGCAGACTCTTTCATCTAGCAAAATCATTGCTAAGTCTGTATCCTAAAGAGATAAAAAAGGGAAAAGGACCCACACATACAAAAATATTTATAGTAGCTCTTTTTGTGGTGGGAAAGAATTGGAAATTGAGGGCATGCCCATCAATTAGGGAATGGCTGAACAAGATGTGGTATATGAATGTAATGGAACATTATTGTTCCGTAAGAAATGATGAGCAGGTGGATTTCAGAAGGAAAAAACAAACAAAAACCTGGAAAGACTTACATGAATTGATGCTGTGAAGTGAACAGAACCAGGAGAACATTGTACACATTAACGGCAACATTATTCAATGACCAGCTTTAATAGACTTAGCTCTTCTCAGCAATATAAAGATCTAAAAAAATTCCAAAAATTTCCTGATGAACAATGATATCCACATCCAGAAAAAGAACTATGAAGTCTGAATGCAGAACAAAGCATACTATTTTCTATTTTTTCTTTCTTATGGTTTTCCTCTTCTGATTCTTCTTTCACAACATGACTAATGTGGAAATATGCATATAATAATTGTAAATGTATAGCCTATATCTGATTGCATGCCATCTTGGGGAAGGGAAAAGGGAGAGAGGGGGCAAATTTAGAACTCAAAATCTTATAAAAGTGAATGTTGAAAACTAAAAATATATAATTAAAAAAATAACACTTTGCCTTTTACTTTGAAGAATCCAGTAGATAGGTATTAAGAGACTAAATTAGGAGACAGACTACAGAGGTAGACTCTTTAGTATCGAGTGACTGATTGGCTTTGGGAGGTAAGAGGCAATGAGGATTTAAAGATTAATATGAAAGATTCAAGCCTGGGTGACTAGAAAAATCTGTGACATTCACAGAAGCAGGGAGTTGGGAGAAGTAGGTTTTGAGGACAAAATGATGAGTTTGGTCTTGGTAATCTCTTATCACATTTGTGATAGATAGTCCAGCAGGATTGGGTCTCAGCTGTTGAATAGCTGTGCCTTGAGGGGATGTTAGACCCCTTTGAATCATCATTAACTCCTTCAAACTTCTAGCATTTTATTTAAAGTATTGAAGCAGTAAATTTCTAAATGGCATTTCACACACTACGACAATTTAGTTCAACAGATGAGGCCCTGACCTGAATTGCAGCTTCTGTTACACATGTGAGGTTCTGGTCACTTATCTTTCCAGTTTCATCTCTGTTAAACACTTTGTTCAAACCCATCAGCACTTAGTGTAAAGATGAACAATGGTTGTGTTTAGTAACTTTTAAATATTGCCCTTGAAACTTGGGGGTGGGGGGAATTTAAGGCATCCTCCAACATACCCAGGTTATTTGATTTTGCTAATATGATTGCTCCTTTAACTGATATAAATCAGAACTCATCCATATCTTTTCATGCTGTTACCATAGCCAGACAAACAAAGATCATGAGGCCTCTTGTTTTCTCTGGACATCATGAGCATGCCAGTGGAGTCTATGGGCTGTCTTCTATTCTTTACTATCACCACTTAACCATCACACCTTTTTTGAACACATGTTCTTTGATAATTTTCTACTCTAGTTCTTCATAGTTCCTCTCTCTCTCTCTCTCTCTCTCTCTCTCTCTCTCCCTCTCTCTCTGTCTTCATATCTCTGCTTCTTTTTGTCATTGTATATCCTGCCCTGATTAAAAAAAAAAGCTACATGGAAGCAGGAACTGCTTCATATTTTGTTTTATGTCCCTGAAGCCTAGCATGGTGCCTTCTAAATAGAAGCACTTAATGAATATTTGTTGGAGTATGGGTTTAGCAGTAGAGAGCCATACAACAAACAGAGGCAGGATAACAGTATTTTAAAAGATTGTCCTTTGTTTTTGTGAGAAGTTGGAGGTCATTAAAGGAGACTGATGTAATAAGTATGGTGTCATATACTTACAATATTGTCAGGATCCATATTCTTCTTCAACTATCCATGATCTTCTACAACTTCACCATGCCTCAGGGTAACTTTTAGAAGCAAACAATCGACCTTTTCCATATACTAGTTACCGTATCTCTAATAAAAATATGCTTTTAAAAATCTATGAATTTTTCATGTTTCCTTGGACAAATGTCAATTCTTAAAAATGACAGAGTTTAAAACATAACAAAAAAATGTAACAAATATGTGTATGGCACAAAATAGAATCGTTACCTGACCGAGAACTCACTAGAAGTGAGGAAACAGCTCAATCCTATTTCATCTGGTAAAGATTAGATATTATGATTTATTTTAATATTAGTGGGGGAACCCAGGAATGATTGTTACTGTCATAAATTGAGACCATCTCAAAATTGTTTGTCCCACATAACTTGCAAATCACTGTAGACACTTTAATATTTTTCTCCCAAAGATGAATAAAATGTAATAGAAATGTTAAAAAAGGGAAATTATAGAAATGAGCAAAGTGTTGAAGAATTTAGAACCTAAGACATGGCATATTCTGAAAGGGAACATTAACAAATACACATATTTGTTGGCACCACACGGTACCTTTAAAAGTATACACCATGTGTGAGGACACAGGAAAAATTATAAATAAATATTAAAAAGTAGAAATTATAAATATACTTTAGGACTTTTAACAGTAAAAATAGTATTTAATAAAAGAAACATAAGCACAGGAATAAACCTTAAATGGAGACTTTAAAATGAAATCCAGAATGATCTAGTTGAAAGAATAAATCATAGACATGATTAATAAATATTAGAAAGGCAATGATAATAATGAATGTTTATACATCAGTTTAATGTTTATAAAACATATTCTATATTTATTATTTTGTTTATAACTCTTTAATGTGGGTATTATTCTTTCTCCCTCATCTTACAGATGAAAAGACTAAGAGTACCTGAGACAGAGTCAGATCTTTCTGCTTCCAGCTCCAAAAAGCATTCCTCAGATATACATACATGTATGCATATGTTGCATACATGTATGCACATATATGTAAATATATGTGTACATGTGTAATTACTGAAAATCAATACAAAAGCAGAAAATCTTAAAATTTTGAAGAGAAATAGAAAAATTGTAAAAGAAAACTTGGTTCTTTGAGAAGACTAATGAATAAAAAAAAGCATTTAATTAAATGAAAAGAGGAAGGAAAATCAAATTATTAAACCCAATGAAAAACAAATGAGTCAAAATTACAACAAAGGGAAGATAAAGAATTATCAGAACTTGGTATATAACAATTATTTGTCAACAAAACTGAGAATTTTTTCAAAATGAAGAACTACAAAATTTCAGAAATTTAAATTTTATTAGCTATAAAGGAACTCAAAGAAAAAACATTGCTGGTGAATGTACAAATGCATTCTATCAAGGTTTTTTTTTTTAATTAACATCTATCCATGCAGAATTGGTTCTTAAAAATGAGAAAGAACTTTCCCAAATTCCTTTTTATGAGGTATACAATTCTAATATCTAAAACAAGGAAAAAAGAAAAGAAATAGATGTATAAAACAATATCCCTAATGAGTATTGTATCAACATTTTGAAATAAAGTCCTTGAAAAAATAATTCAGATGGGGGGGGAGGGAAGTTGGAAGCACCCACTTTTGAAAAGGAATAGGATCAAAGTAGAGAATAGAACAAGTGGGGTGTGGGATGGGATGGAGGGAAATATAGTCAGTCAGTTTTTCACAATCTGTCCACTATGGAAATGTTTTGCATAGCTACACATGTATAACCTATATTGAATTGCTTATCTTTCCAGTGAAGGTGGTTGACAAGGGAGGAAGGGAAAGAATCTGGAATTCAAAGTTTTAAAATCAAATGTTAAAAAAAAATATATATATATATATATATGTATATCATTATTATTATTATTTTACATGTAACTGGGAAATGAGATATACAGACACTGGGGCATAGAGATCCACCATGTCCTATTGGAAAGTCGGAGGGGTGATGGGGGAAGTGTAATATAATGTAATGTAATGCCAAGGAAAGGCAACTTCCCAAGGTTCAAAATACCAGCATAGGTGCTCTCCATTTTATTCAGCGACCAACCAAGAACAGAGAAGATCAAAACATGACATCATTCCAAATACAGCATTTACTAAATGTGATTAAATAATCTCCAAGGACTACCCCACCCCAGGACCTTCCAATCATTCAATCAATTACAGTCCCTGGTCTAAATACTTCTCCACCCCTAGGCTATACCTTTATTTGTCAATCACAGAGCACAAAAAGGTCAAAAGTTCCCCACCCCTGGATCTCAATTGAATCTACCCCAGAGTTACATCAAGTTTAAACACAGCATTTAATACCCAAATGGAGGTCTTTTCTTCATCTTGACGCGAGGCAAGTTCTCAGCAATCTTAGTTGCTGGGGAGACAAGGCTTAGCAAGGCCACAAGACACATTGCCAGTCCCTTCATTAATTCATCCTCTGTCTGTAGGACATTCCTAGAACCCCTGAAAACATTAGCAAAACCCTCTCCCATGATTTCTGTAAACATACAAGAAAATCCTTCTTCAGGGCTTCTGAACCAACAGAAAGGTTCCCAGACCCCTGCAACAACAGCACTGTCCTTCACCAGTGGACAGTATTCACTTTGTCTGCAGGGCAGTCTCCAGACCCCTGCAACAACAGCACTGTCCTTCACCGGTGGACAGTATTCACTCTCTGTCTGCAGGACAGTCTCAGGGCTTCTTAGCCAACAGCCAGGTTCCAGGACTTAAATCTGGCAAAACAACATCAAAACAGACAAAGTACCAGCAAAACAGCCATGTCTCCTCAGTCCTTGGCAGCTCCGGGGGCAGGTCTCAAAAGTCCAAGGCGATTCAAGGTAGCCCCCAGCAATTCTCTTAGTCTCTCTCTCCCTCCACGAGGTGCTGCTTACAAAAAGTTCTTCTGTCTCTCCCTTGTCTCTCCAAATCTACTAAAATCTAAAATCTACTAAAATCTAAGTCACCAGGTCCTCCCAGTTCAGGACTTTCTTTTCACATCAACAAATCCATCCCACAGGTGGGATTAACAAGCTCTGGGTTTTAACACAATCAATTTGAAAACCAAGCCAATACAGGGGGAATCTTTAAATGCCATTACTATCACAGGAAGATATGGGAGAGAGCAGATTGGGGGAGGGAATATTCAGTGGGATCGCTGTTTTGGGATGGTTGGTAGGGAAAAATGGGGAGAAAATTTGTAATTCAAAATCCTGTGGAAATAAATGATGTAAATTAAAAAATAAAAAAGAGAGGAAAAAAAAAGAATATTCAGCATGACCATGATGACTTCTATCTCAGGTACTCTTCTCTGTAAGATGGGTGAAAGGATAATATGCACATTAAAGAGCTGTGAGGATCAAAGGATTGAATGATGGTTCAACCTTAGGGAAACAATATTGTTAATCATTTTTTATGACTCACCATTTCCTTTATTTGTATAAAATAGTGAATAATCATACCCTGGCTGGGAAAAAAAGAAGGGTGGTTTTAGTCCTTTCCTGAGACATCTATTTTGAAGGCTTGGGACTAGTAGCTTTAGCCCCAGCATCTTTGGGTTTGGACTTGGCAGGCTCAGCAGCCTTAGAATCAGACTTGGTGACCTTGCAGTCAGACCTGGCAGCTTTAGCATTAGATTTGGTGGCCTTGGGGCCTGATTTGGTAGCCTTGGGTTCAGACTTACTGACCTTGGTGGCAGACTTGGTGACCTTGGGGTCAGCGGACTTGGTAGACTTGAGGTCAGTGGTTCTGGCAAACTTAGAGTCAGGCTTCATGATCCTGGAGCCTGGATGTTTGATGCTGATCCTAGGACCTGGATGCTTGGTAGCCATCTTGTGGCCGGCACCCGGGACTTGGGGATCTTGGGCCTGAGGAGCTTGGCTTTGGAGGCCTTGGTGCGGAGGGCCTTGATGGCCTCTGCTTGGGCCTTGATGGCTTTGGCCTTGTTGGTCTGCATCTTCTTCAGCCCCTTCTTGTTGTGTTTCTTGGCAAAGTGCATGTTTCTCAGAAACTTGGGGCCAACCCCTTTCAGAGACTCTCTGTGACCTAGTTTTCTTAATGCCGTTTCTGTGTCATTTTTGTGATTGGTCGTGAGTGGTATGGTTCTTAGACTTAGCCATCTTTATACCACAGCCTGCACTGACAGGCACTCCACTGACTGGAAGAGGCCAAAGGGAGAGAGAGCCATTGTTAATCATTTTAAGAACAAAAACATACCAAATTATGCAATGATATACATAGATTCAGAGAGATGCTGAGAGGTAAAAGATTAATGTGAACTGGGCTAGAGTACATAGGCAATCTTTTTTTGGCAGGGTAAAAGTTGGCTTGGTCTTTGAAGCAAGTGTAGGATCTCTTGGAGAGGACAAAGGGAATTCCAGATAGAGAAAAGAGGGAACAGCATGAGTAATGGCATGGAATAGAGAGTATGAATGATCTATTTAGGAGACAAGGAGTTGAGAGAGCAAATGATTATTTAAGGAAGGATAGAATGGTCTATTAGAATGTAAGATTTGTGTTAGAACTGAAATGTATGGGACCACAGTAGGGTGAAGAAAGGCAAGTAGAAAAGCTAGTAGATTCATATTCCTAAGAATAATAGTTGTTATTCATATGACATTGTATACATCATCTCATTTAATCCTGAGAACAACTTATTATTATATAGGTATTATTAAGTCTATTTTTAAAATGGGGCATTAAAGCACAGAAATGTAAAATGACCCCTCTCAACCACAAAGATAGTAACAACTGAAGGCAGGAATCACATCAGTCTCATCAAAATTCAATTCCTCACTTTTTACAAGTCACTGAGAAACATTACTACTATCCGTGTGACCTGGGATAAACCATTTAATCTTTTGGTCCCTCAGTCTCTCCATTGGTGAAACATGGGCATTGGAATTGATGTTGTCTAAGGACCATTCTAGCTCAATGTCTGTTATCTTGTACTGAAGCAAAAGTTTCGAAGGGAGATTTTAAAATGTTACTGACTGAAAGAGAACCTTTTTAGGCAGCAAGAATAATAAATTACTAAGTTAAATATTCCTTTCTATTTTTCATTGCTAACTTGAGTCATCTGCAGTTATAAAAATTCAGTCAAAAAAGAGTAACATGCTTATATGACCGCTAGCTCCCTGAAATTCACTGATCCGTCCAATCGCTGCCATTCTGAAGGAAGCTGAATTTCAGTTGGCATTAGTTTCTTGTCCTTCCATATTGCAAGATGACATATTGTCTTTATTTTTGCCTTAGCATCACAGCATTGTGACATTTAGAAAAGGGACAAATTCTTAGTTAACTGACACAGAGACCAAGAGGTTTTTTTTTTTAATCTAAAGAATCCCATTCCCATGGGTTTTAAAGAGGACACCTTATTAATTGTAAAGCATTATATAAATGTGAGTTGTTATGTATGCTGAGAAGCTAGTGTATTAGAGGGCAAAGAGGGCTGGACTTGGTATCAGAAGAGTCAGGCACAAGTCCCAGTTTACTTACCATATGATTGTGATTTTGGATAAGTTATTTATTCTCTCAGAAAGCTTTGTGTTCTCATCTATAAAATGGAGACAAAAAGATTTTTGTTGCAAACATCACAATTTGGTTGAAGAGTAAATGAGATAACATTCTCTAAAACCCATTGCACACCTTAAAAACATCTCATGAATGTCAGCTATTATTATTTGTGCCAAATTAATGGTGCATTCATGGTGCCATTGTCAACTTATATTTTTTCACCTTTGAGGATCTGGTTCAAAGTTAATTTGGGGATTTTTTTGCAACGGGAATATATTAATATTTTTTGCTTTCTTAATATTTTTTTCCCACCATTTCAGCTAGTGGAGAGAAGGCTAGGCAAAAAGTGTCAAGACTTCAAATTTGGCCGGAGACACTTACTAGCTATATAACTTGGACGGGTCACTTAATCTCTGTCTCAGTGTCCTCATATGTAAAAATAGAGGTTATAATAAATAGTACCTATCTCCGAGGGACGTTATGAAGATCGTAATTGTAAAGTGCTTAGCATAGTGCCTCGCATGCAGTAAACACTATGTGAATATTATTATTATCTTTATTCTATTTTCAGAGTTGAATGACCATTCCTTTTACTTCTTGCCTTATAGAAGAGAGAAGGGGAAAAATTACATTTTCTATTTTTCTCTTTTTTCAGCTGTGTCAAATTAACTGCTCATTGAATTGATCGAATCAACTGGTGGTTTTGTAGACACGATCCAAGTTGATTTTCAATACTATGCTATTGAGAACATAAATTTAGATCTATATTGTAACTTAGATATAATCTAGTCCAACCATCTAATTTCACTGATGGAGGGAATTGAGACACAAAGAGCCTGAATGGCACATCCTCAAATCACTTAGCTGGCCAAACAAGGATTCAAACCCAGGACTTCCTGCTCTTAAACTGACAACACTTTTCATGGTTTTATAGTGGATATGATTCTGGATTTGGAGTAAAGAAGTTCTCTGAAATTTACTAGCACTGTGACCATAAGCAATTCATTTAACCTCTATGATCCTTAATTTCCCCATTTGTAAAATGGGGTTTGTGGTACCTTCCTTACATGGTCATTGTGAAGTCAAAATGAGATAATGTATGAAAAGAACTTTACAAAGCTTAAATCATTGTACAAATTTCAGTCATTCTTCTTATCATCATTATCCTTAAAGTATGAAAATTCTTATTATATTTAGTCAACAATTGAACTCCCACTCATGTACTTTTTAAAAAATGAATGTTAAAGAAACATCATTTGCCTAGAAAACATTTGCCCACTCTCTTGAGGTGGACAAGAGCTCAAAGGTGTATTTTGAGGCTTGGTTCAATTTCCTCATGGGAATGAGTCGTCTTTCTTCACAAATGAATACTGCGGGTTGAAGGTAGAGTTCAGCTGTTTATATACTAACATGAAGCAATTATAATGAAACAAAACTCATTCCAGAACTCTGCTGTAACTACGGCAACCTGAATTAAATGAATTCTATTAGAAATATAAAAAGCCACCCCAGCAGGATAGAGTAAATATTATGTATTATTGATTTATGAGGGTTCCAGATGATGAAAAGTGGTTAATATATTTCTGTCAGGAAGCACATTTGTTAAAGCTTCTTTTTATTGATAGAGCTATTGTCTATTTAAATGGTGTCAGCCAGATAGCATTAATTTTTACATCTATTTTCAATCACATTTGCCTTCATTACAAGAATCTATCAGCTTTTCCATTATCTTCAGTCTTTTAGTTGGAGTCGAGGGGGAGGATGCTTAATGTATGGTCCATTTACAATTACACTGGTCAAAAATTTGACCTGACTGAAAGTTGTTAGTGTGAATGCATGGCTTTTCCCTTTTCCTCCCAACTTTGCTTTTTTCATTAATCAACAGGCATTTATTACACGGCACTGTGTCAGGTATTGGGAGTACAAAGAAAAATGAATCATTCCTTGCCCTCAAGGGCTTACTTTCTATTGGGTAGATGGACATGTTATATGTATAATATCAATACCATGCTAATACTATCATAGGTTTAGATCTGTAAGATACATTGGAGATGCTCTATGCAACTCCCTCAATTTATAGATCAGAAACTTCCTTCTCTTTCTCTCTGCTATCCTTTCTTTCTGTATTCATGTCTTCCTTCCTATGTTCTCTTCTCTTTTTTTCTCTCGTCCTTTTTTATTTCCTTCCTCCCTTTCTCCCTCTCTCCCTTCCTTCCTTCCTTCCTTCCTTCCTTCCTTCCTTCCTTCCTTCCTTCCTTCCTTCCTTCCTTCCTTCCTTCTTTCCTTCCTTCTGGAAAACAAAGCAAAAAAAAATCAGGTGTTTGGAATATTTTATTTCACTTTGAAAATATGTAACATACAATTCTCAGGGTTCCAAGTGTTGAGGTTGCTACTGGAATTTGCTGGGAAAGGAAAAACAGACTTTTGTTAAATTGTCCTTCAAGTGGACTAATTTCCAATTTGATTTAAATAAGATTTTGATGCCAAAATGGAAACAGTAACATGTAAAGAGATCAGAATCTATGGGGCCCTAGAGAGTTTGGTGTGCAGGTGTCAGGAATGTATGCTGTTCACTAACATCAGCATATTCTGTACCCACCACCATCCTCTTGAAAATTAACTCAATATCTCATAATCTTGATTAAAATGAATAGGTCATCATGGATTTTTTTCTTCAAGATAATGAGTGTGAGTATGCATATTTATATATATTATATTTATAATATATTTGTGTGTGTATATGTACATATATATGCATACATGTATATGCACACACGTATACACACACCCACATACATATACACGCACACACATACATATACGTATACATACACAAACATATGCATACATACACATCACATGATAAACACAAACACATACATGCGTGTGTGCACATGTGCGCGCATGTACACACATGTATATATGCATGTGTGCGTGTGTATGTATATAATCTGAGCAACCAGACTAGAGGAAGTTTGGAGCAGAATAGGATGGAGATACAAGGCTTCTAAGACCTAATTTTGTGTACTGTGGTTTGGGGAAAATTTGCCTCTCAGTGGATTCTGATCACTTTATTTTTAATAGGACTCAGAGGGACCAAATGTATTTGTCTTAAACAAAATGAAAGTTAACTCATGCAAACAAACAGCACAGGACCCCAGTAGTGATGGCAGGGCCAGTTTAGAAAACTTAACTAATTGCTTATTTGATTGTTTCCTAATCTATTGGATAAAACCACTGGATAGCGGTCCTCTGGTCATAGTACATTAAATGAAGTGCTCACCTCCATTAGGGGATTTTTCCCCATGGGGAGATTCCCTCTATGAGTCCTTGGAAGAATAGCTCATAATCCCTTTATTTTTAGGCTATCCCGTTGCTTTAATAGAGCAGTGTCTCTTGCTATGGGATATGGTTTTAAGTGTTTTTACAAGTCCTTGTGACTTGTTTGGCTGGGCTGTTATCAAGCTTTCTGTTCCAGTTCATGTTCTTCTCCTAATATTAACCCTCATCCCATCTCATAATCTTGTGCACATATTAAATTCATACTGATCTGTGACTTCAGAAACCATATACATGCATGAGTGCATGCTCACTCGGAATGGGAGATGGAAGAATCCCGTGGAGTCTGCACCTGCTTATGCCCAAGGTGGACTTTACCTGAACGTTTTTGATGTGCAGGTGTTAGAAATGTACGCTGTTTTACTTTACTAGCATCAGCATGTTCGATAGCCACCTCCCTCCTCTTGAAAATTAACTCCCCATAAGATCTGGTGACCTATGATCTTCATAGAGCTTCCTCTCCCCCTCCCCAAACTTGTCTTGGGCTTTTCTACCTGCAAAAAGTTTCTCAGCACTAAAAGGTGTGGATTCCACCACAACTGGACTCCAGTCAGCCCAGGACTTACAGCTGGGCCACAGAGGACTCAAGACTCCTTCCTCCAAGCCCCAGGATGCTTTTTGCTCAGATTTCACCAGGATCTCCCATTCCTGACATCATGGGCCCAGGACACTTTAGGTACCCAGCTAAGGAGCTGCTTGTGGCTTCTCATACCAAGATGAGCAAGAAGTCATTAACTATTATAAGTCTAGTAAGACAGAAGACTAGGTCGTACTATTTGTCCTGCCTCTGAACTCTTCTATATGTCTTGTCTCCCTAAATTAAAATGTGTTCTCTTTGAGACTAGGGACAATTTCCCTTTTTCATTTATGTTACTTTTACATATCACAGTGCTTAGCACATAATAAAACCTCAGTAAATGATTTTTCATTCCATTTGGAAGAATGGTTGTCAAGGAGGAAAGAAGGGAGCACACATTTTTAAGCATCTACTACATGCCAGGCACTGTCTTAAGTGCTTTATGAATATTATCTCATTTGATCTTCACAACAAAACTGAAAAGTAGGTGCTATTATTGGTTCCATTTTACAACTGAGAAAACTGAGGCAGAGGTTAAGTGACTTGCCCAGGGTCACACAGCTATTAAATGTCTAAGTCTGAGGATAGATTTGAATTTATGTCTTCCCTGCTCCAGGCCAATCAAAGGGTAGGTGGGTGATGATAATTTAATTCCATGTTTTTATAATTCTCACTTTCATTCCACTAGTACTAGAGGAACAGAATGAAGGCCTTCTGACTTCTAGTCCAATGTCCCTTTCAAGGCACCATCTTCAAGTCCTGTGGAGTATAGCGGCAACCACACTGGCATACCCAGGATAGCTGGCAGCACAGGTTCTTAGGTATGCTGTACTAGGAAAGACAGCTGTTTAAGGGGTCAACAATCTTTTTAAATTACATTCACTAGCTCAGGGGAAAAGTCAATACCCTGAACTTCAGAGAGAAAATACAAGCAGAGAAATAAAGACCAACAGACAGGGCTCTGACTGCCTGAATAAACTATACATTTTACATATATCACTGGATCGAGAGAACTTTTACATCTGAGCAGTCAGGGAGCTCTGAACATACGGCCACTCAGAATCTCAACTAAGGAATCACAAGATCCTTCTCAAAAGTGAGCCCCCAGAGCAAAATACCAACTCAGAGTATATATATATGTACAATTCTTAGAGCCAGAAGGCATCACACCCCTCCTGACTCAGTGCCCAATTAGAAATTAGCAAAAGGTATGAAAGTCTTCCTACAAACAAGCCTCCTCTAAGCAAGCTTCCCTTAATGGGCTCCACATGAGGCTTATTAATGGGTGGGGAAGATCTAGAATCCCACTAACATTATTGGGAGTGAACTTGAGACAAATAGAGGTTAATTGGTTTGTACTTGGTCACACAACTAGTAAGATAGATAGGTGGGATTTTAATCAATAGTAAGCCAAGTTCTCTGTCACACCACTTTGCCTCTTCTAGGTCTATCCTAAGCTAACACTCACTACTCTGCCACTTTCCTGTCTAACATGAGTTGTCAGTATGACACAAAAAAGAATTCACTCTTCCTAATACTCAGCCAAATGTTTATCTGTTACTTCCCATTAAGTCTTCTTTTAGTTCCAAAAGGAAATGCAACCACCTCTAACATGTTTCCTTTACATTAATTATCCACTCTGTCCCTGTTATTTGCTCTTCTTTTTTGTACCAATTCTGCTGATTAACTGGGTCCCTGCAATACAAAATGGTGTTATGTATTATTGGGCTGTTATCCTCAGTAAATGTGATGTTATTAATGCTTTTTATTCTAGTTATGGGTCATTATTTCCAATGGATCTAATTGTCCCAGGACTAAGACCTAGCAGGTGGTCTTGCTGGAAGTTACAACAGTTTTCTTAATGGCCTGGTAAAGATGTCATTTACAGGGCAGCTAGGGCAAGGAAAAATTGGTCCCTGAACTAGACATGAGCTCAGTGCTCATTCCAAAGCTTAAACAAGCAAAAAGTAACACATATTTTCTTACTTGTTGGCTAAATATCTTTTGTTATTGTTGTCATCTTTTGTTGTTGTTTTGTTTTTGAATGCCTGTTTATCTTCAGTATAACTGATTTTCTGGGAAACCATGTATGTTTATATTCCATTTACTGCCTGACCCAGGAACAATCTTAATCATTCTATAATGCTTTGCTTTTTAAAAATTCTTAGAGGAAACAGGCCTCCTTGCTTCCTGAAGACAACCAGCACCCTTTCAACCAGAGATACAATTAGAATTCTAGGGAAGGAGTAGGAGATATTCAAGTCAGAATAAGAAACGACTCATAGTCTTTTTAAATCCCTGTGTATTATTTTTCTTACTTGGAAAATAGGGATATTTGACTAGATGTTAGATCAAACATTCTATGACTCTTCTCGGAAGTTAGACCATTGCTAAGATGAGGGGGATGATTAATAGTATTCTCTGTTATTCCTGGAGATTATTCTCTGTGAAAAGGAATGTCACTGTGTACTTCCAGATAAATGAAATAGAAAGAACCTAGTTCCTTTCCCTGTCAGTCATGGAAATTAAGGATCTGGCTGGCATATATTTTAATTAGTCAAATAAATGTATATTAGTTCATATCATATTTTACTATCATTTATTGCAATGGGGAAAAGAATCCTACACAATTTTGGAGTAAAAGTTTGGAGTATGTCTTCAGATTTTTATATAAAGATTCTTTTATACATAAACTTTATTTTATGAGGTGTGTGTGTGTGTGTGTGTGTGTGTGTTTAATAGCCTGTGAGAATGCTTACTTTTGCACAGGAACTTTACTGATGAAGTAGAAATAGAAGATAACATATGTTATCTAAGACTCTCATACAATGGATGAATTAGCCTAATGCCTAAAGTCTGGTGGGTCCTGTGTAAGCAGTAGCTTTGCCTAATTTTATCATATACAGAACTAGCAATTCTTCTCCCTCCCCTCAACTCCTCCTGGAGTAGGCAGGAGGGAAAGGTACAGAAGGTTGGCAGTGGCAACACAGAAGACAGTTCAACCTCATATATATAGGAAATAAGAAATGGTCTAAACCAATCCTCCAGAGGGACCTATTTGCAGTGACTGTGGGGTTTAGGAGTAAACTGTTTAAGGAGAGGACTTTATAGCAAAAGTAATCTAATAGTAGGGCTGTACAAGGTCAATGGGTGAAAACAACAAATATTGGGGTGGCTAGGAAGCTCATTGAATAGAACACTGACCCTGGAATCATGAGGACCTGAGTTCAAATCCTACCTCAGACACTTGACACACTTACTAGCCCTGTGACCTTGGGCAAGTCACTTAACCCCAATTGCCCTGCCTTCCCCCCAAAAAGCCCCCCCCAAATAAACAAAAAAACCCTAACAAATATTTAAGTTTCCACTGTGTGCCAGGCATAAAAGCAAGAAATATAAAGGAAAAAAAAAGATAATTATAGTATCTGTTCTCAAGGAGCCAACATTCTAATGAGGGAAACATGAAAACAACTATCTACAAACAAGGTAGAAAAATTGGGATAGCTGGGACTTGAAGGAAAGAGCTGAGGACAGAGAGAATTCCAGGAATGGAGGACAACCCGTTCAAATGTCCAGTCAGAAAATAGAATTTTTGGTGTGAGGAAAAGCAAAGAGGCCAGTATCACATTATCACAGAATACATGGAGAAAAGTAAGGTGAATGAAATGCAGGAAGGAGCCAGGTTATGAAAGACCTTAAGGACCACAGCTGAGGATTTTATCTTGACTCTGAAGGTTACAAGGTTTCAAGGGTTGTTATGCCTTAGGCCTATGAAGTACACCAAAGAGTAAAGATTTTGGTTTCTGCAAGGCAAAAGGCAAGAAAATTACAAACTGCTGTGCAGATAAAGCCCTCCATATCCCCCAGATATCAATAAAAGTTCCATGCTGACTCTACCCCTATTCCAACTTTTAAGAGTCCTTTCCAGGTTAATTCCATATATTCACAGAAATATACAGACTATGAAGGTTTTAACCCAAGTTTTCTCCTCTCTTGGGAAACATAAAGACAAATGAGTGCTCTCCTCACCCAAGTCCACAGGGACAAGATTAGCAGAAGCAATAATGGCTCCCATGAATGAAAAAGAGGAAAAGAATATCAAACAAACTGGGTGTGAATCTTCCTGATTCCCTTATAATCACTTCCATTGATGATATCTCAGGAATGCCTGAATTTCAGAAATGCACAAAGGTCAGATCCCCATCCAGGAGTCTTCGCTCAATGGTTGCTGTTTAAAGGCAACTTGCTCAGAGGATTCTGGGAAGATGGCAGAATAGGTCTGGAAACTTCAAGCTCTCAAGATTTCCCTCCACAAAAGAGATAAAATCGCACCTCTGAGTGACCATAGGTGAAAGAAATAAGAGTAGGGGCAGAAGTGGGGCTCTCATGGGACAATTTGGAGAAGATCTGAAGAAAAATCCTTGGACAAAATTTCCTCCATGTGAAGAGTAAACACCTCCAGGCTAGGTAGCCTTTAACAGCTAGAAGCAAGCTTTTTAAACTACAACAAAGGGCAAGCCCTGGGGTTAGTTGGTTTGAGAGGCTGCCTAGGTCCCAGCCACAGGAACTTTTACCCCCAGGATGGTGATGGGAGTTGGGTGTCTGAGCCAGGGAAGATAGCGGGAACCTCTGCTGACAAGGAATGCCAGACCCAGCTGTGCTTTGGAGAACATGGAGGTGAGAGGGTACCAGCACACTCCCAGGTGAGTGCAGAAGCAGTGGGGCAGGGATACCGCTGACTGTGGATGCTTATAGGAAGCTGGAGATATTGGCTTTAGTCCAAGGTCAGAGGGGAGAACTGAAAAGGATGAGAGGCCAGAGGGACCATCTCCCATACCCCAGGACTAGAGGTGATTATGAAAACTAAATTATTACCAAAAAAAATATGCACAGGCTGCTGTGGGCTGCAGTGTCCAGCACTTAGCATGATTCAGAGATGTAAATAAGAAATGACCAGACCATGTGGGTAGTTCAAGGAAGAACTATGAACTCCATTTATTGATTCTTAGTACAAGGTTTTTATAGAGCAAATGAGACAAAGGAATAGGACTTGAGTATTCTTAGCATTACCTTAGTCTATTATAGCCTGAAAGTAGCACAGAATAGATAATTTGATAAGGATTTCTTATCTAGGAGACTAAAGTCTTAGGGTAAAACCTTTGATCTAGGCCTCAGGTACCTCCTAATGAAGCTGCAGTCATAAACGGATACAATTGAGAGCAGACTTCAAAGCCAAAGCTGCAGTCCTCAAAAGACATCATTTTTAGAGCTGACCACCCAAAGATACCTGAGTGCTGAATCAAATATTTTGGCTCTCAATAACTAAAATCTTGGGGTAGAGCCTATTGAACTCAATACTAAGAACTCAAACAACATAACCCATATCAAAAGACCTAAGGAGCCAGCTTAACAAAGAGCAGCTTTGTGAAGGGCCTTCTATAGAGCACAGAGGCTGAGTCCTGAATCAGGTTTCCTTGGCTCCCCACAACAGGCAAAGGAGAAAGAATCCAACCATAGAATAGCACCTCCCTCACAGAGTGGTTATGGGGAATTCAATGGGATGATTATTTTAAAGCACTTAGCACAGTTCTGGCACACACTAGGGACTGTATAAATGTGTATTTTCTTCCCAGTATTTGATGGCCAGTGTGCTATATGCATCCTGGGCTCTCTACTTCCTGAAGATGTTATGACACGTCAAAACTTAGGAGTATGATGCAGATGCTATTATTGTCATCGTTACTGTTGATACGAATAAGCATGAAACAAAGCTTTTCCTGCTGTTCTGTGGTTTCTTGTTACATAGCTCTATACCGTCATTATGTGAAGAGAATTCTTTTTTTCAAGTGTGATCCTGCTTCACCCACACATGCCAGTGGTCTCATGGAGGAGTGGCACAATTGTGTATTCCTGCCTTGAATAGCTGGAGCCATCTTAACTAGAGCGGCTGCAGCTCAGGGCCCAGCTTAGGGGATACCACTCATTTGTTTTCCATTCCTAGTATTTACAACTGATTTTTTCTCTTGCTGATGCTACTGTTTTGGATACCAGAGAAGCAGGCCTTGCTCTGTCACTGACATCTGTTATGATGTTAGTTTATTCAGCTTTATAATGGCTTCTGTGTCCACAAGACAGGAAGCCTATATTGTTCCTTTTACCTTGCAAGTGTTATGAAAGACTTAATGTGTGCTGTTTTGAGTTCTTTGGATGAAAAGTGTCATATAAAGAAGCTGAATTTATTACTACATGGATATTAGGGGAAGAAAGAATGAGACCAGTTGGGAGACTGAGGCCAGCAAGTGCCAACGCCTCATACTTTCCTTCTCTCTGTCAGTCTGTGATCCAGTAACACTAACCTCCTTGCTGTTTTATGCACACAATATTCCATCTCCTGACTGAATGTGTTTTTGATAGATGTCCCTAATGTGCCTGGAATGCTTTCCCTCATCACTTTTACCTTCTGGATTCCCTGGCTCTCTCAAGTCTCAGTCAAAATCCCACAGTCTGAAAAGAACCTTTCCCGGCCCTTCTTAATGAAGCTTTCTCTGGAATGGAGAAGGGATTCTGATTTAAGTTAGATGGTATGTGTTCTCTCTTTCCTTGAGAGGCAAGGGGGAAAGGGGAAAGAAAATGGGTGTTAATATTAGGGTAAATGAATATTAATTGATAGATGGAGTAATATGAGAACACTAATTTGCCCAAACAACAACTCAGTGGACTGCTTACAAATTTCATGTGCTATATCCTATCATCTTTAATTTATGATGCAGCTAAATATAACACTTATACATCAGAAACAAGTATTCTAAAAATATACCTCTTTATTCAAATTTGTCCATATAAATATTTCCCTCCTTCCTAGTTATCTTCTACCCTTAATCTGTAACCATGTCCATCTTCTCTTAAAGGGTATATATTTCAACATACTCTCAGGAAATGTTTCTTCTGCTTTCTTAGCACATGAACAATTCTAAAATGTGTATGTGTTATAGATACACAGCTCTATTTTCCCATCTCCTGAGCCCCAAGCTGCTATGTGGAAAAATATATCCCTATATAATTGGAAACTCATCTGAGGCATCAGCGCCCTTGAGAGGGAAGTGAAATTCAAAGCTGATTCTTTCAATCTCCAGCAGCAGGTACTTTGCAAAAAGGAAACGAAACTCTATCTTCCCATTCACAATTGCTGAGTATCTCACCTGTGAAGCATGGTTATTATGTTTCTGTCACAGAGGTGAAAGACCCATAACTCAAAAAGCCTCAGGCATGAGTGAGTTACCAAGGTCTTTCACACAAGCGAAAGAAATATAATTATCACTCTTCAAAAGTGAGATAGAATTTAGTTATTTATTTTTTGCAAAGGGAGGGAGGAAAAAGCAAAGGGAAGGGAATAAAGAGAGAGAAAAAAAAACGTGAGATACAAATTAACCTCAACAATTGAAATGATCAAGCTGGTTAGAGTGAATTCTAATTTGAAACCAGACTGCTTTGCAGTACTGGGTGAAGTTTAGTTAACTTTTGTTTCTGTTTTAAGTGATGAACTTTCAGGTGTGTGTGCCCTTGATTCCTGCTGAGAACAGAAGTGTAAATAGCATAAGACAGCTTTCGTGGCATTTCAGGCTTGTCAGAAAAAGGAAGTAGCTGGAAATTTCAGGAAATTTTTTTAAATAATTTTTTTTAGTTTCATTTTTAGTGCCTACCGCACCTTTTTTCCTGAACTAATTTATATCCCCAGTTTCCCCTGATTTATCATCTATCCCTCTCTCCCCAAGCCTGTCCTATTTCTTTTATTGTTTTCTTGCCTTCTAAGTTATTAGCTAATATTTAGGTACAGTCCTTTAGAACCTCCAAATCAGTGAATTTAATTGAAAATCTGTCCATGCCTTCTGAAATTCAAAGATGCTAATACTTTCACCTTTAGGCAAGCATTTCTGATTCACTCCTACATTTCTGGGCATCATAGTGCCTCTCTCATTAAGGTAACAAAGGAGATTTACCCAAATTCAAGAACAGGTTTTGGATAGAGATTAGTGAAAGGCCTCATTCCAGGAGATCACATATCAATCTAAAGGATTTCAAGGAAGGTTTAAAAAAAGAGACAGGCATTTCTTCATAGCAGGAAGTAGCTGCTTAACAGATTATTCATGTTCTTTTCAAAAAGAGGTGTGTTGCCATGACATATGTGTGACAATCAGTTATGATTCCTCCAGCAGCACTTTTCTTTTGATATTGAATGAAATATGCACACATGTGTGAATATACCTATATATACACATAAACATACACACGTATATATGCGAATGTGCATAGACACATTTACAGATATGTATACCTATACATCTATGTATATGAAACGTGCCAGGACTTATTAGTTTGCCCTTTGACAGGATCGAGGACTATCCAATGATTTTACATATACTAATGAATCGAAAACAACGAACTCAGTTGTCTGTGGCCTCTATGGGGCTGGCATTTTCAAAGGGCTAGAGTTCAGTTCCAAGTTAATGGAGCTTTAACTAACATACAAATTCCTAATCACAGAGAGTTATGTATATGAGTTGCCTCAAAATGCTGTTTTAATTCAATTAAGGTCAATGTCATATTCTCTGTGATGAGCACTCCAGATTAGAGATTGATTTTAGGCAAGACATTTAAAAGAAGGAATTCTAATTGTAATGTGTGTACACATACCCACACATGTGTGCACGCACACACATTTCTGTGTATATCTATATCTCTGTACACACACAATACATATACACAAACATATGTTTATTTATTTACTTCATTAACATTCCAAAAGAAAGAAAGATTCAAAAGCAGTGTTCAGATTCTACATGATGGCACCCATGCTACAACATAGGAAATCAGGACTCAGAGTGCAGGTGCAGCTTGCAAGAGTGGACAGGTGGCCAATAGGAGCCTTGCACAGCAGGATGTTTGGTTGACTCCAGCTAACCTTTTGTTGATATGCAAATACTGACTTCTTTCTGGGGCAAGGAAGCAGATGTGCTCATAACTGTCCAGATGTGTATGCAATTGACCAAATACATTCACAGAGTTACATCAATGTTTTGGATGTTTTGAACAGAGAAAAATAGTGCTAGAGGATTAAAGAAAAAAACAAAACTGTGCCAGAAGAAAGGAATCAAACACATATCAGATTCACCCTAAAGAGGGTAGAAACAATAAACAAAAAAAGCCAAAGAGCTGTCCTGTCTGGTCTCTGTGCAGTGAGGGGAGAGAGAGACAGAGACAGAGAGAGAGACAGAGACAGAGACAAAGAGAGACAGAGACAGAGACAGAAAGAGACAGAGAGAGAGAGAGA
>NW_027187341.1:9923861-9924455 GCF_028583685.1 Petaurus breviceps papuanus | reverse complement strand
GAGACAGAGACAGAGAGACAGAGACAAAGACAGAGAAAAGAGAGACAGAGACAGAGAGAGACAGAGACAGAGAGAGAGAGAGACAGAGACAGAGAGAGACAGAGACAGAGACAAATAGAGACAGAGACAGAGAGAGAGAGACAAAGACAGAGAAAAGAGAGACAGAGACAGAGAGAGAGACAGAGACAGAGAAAAGAGAGAGACAGAGAGACAGAGAGAGAAAGAACTCATAATAAAACCTTGACTAAAAGCCAGGCTAAAGTAGGAAATACCTTGGGACTCCTCATAAATTCATGGTACCTGGCTTATCAGCTCAGATTGGACTCAGTATTAAGGGACTGCTGATAAATCACTTTGAAACATTCATTTGTAAATGGGAATAAAATTCAGGCAAAGAAATGCTAGGAGCACACATTTTGGCAGAATGCCTTCTGGAGTGTGATTAGAAGATCTCAGATTTCCTAGGGGAGACATTCTTCTCTTCATTCCCAAGGGATGACCTTGAATAGATTTTATATTTTAAAATCATGTGCTAGCATTTTTTTTTGAGAGAAAGAGAGAGAGAGAGAGAGAGAGAGAGAGAGAGAGAGAGAG
>NW_027187341.1:9906901-9923761 GCF_028583685.1 Petaurus breviceps papuanus | reverse complement strand
GAGAGAGAGAGAGAGAGAGAGAGAGAAGGAGCGAGGGAGAGAGAGAGAGAGAGAGAGAGAGAGAGAAGGAGCGAGGGAGGAAGGGAGGGAGGAAGGGAGGGAGGAAGAGAGCAAGAACACATTCTCATACAATGCCCAAGGTGCCTGAGTACTCTGTGTGGGATTAGAAGGCCACAGTGTCTAGGAGACTGACCTCTACTTCGTTTACAAGGTGTTGTGAAAATATCACTTCTGGAATTTTATTTCTTCTCACTGATAGTTTCTTTGCCCAGATATCCAAAGGGAGCAGCAAGGTGAATACAAGATAATTTCCCAGAGATTCTCAGGAATTTACTAAAACACTGTTTTTATGGACATTGACATAAAGAACCAGGTGATGACACCAAATGTCTGCTCACCTTCCATCTGCTGCTCTAACTCATTCTAATGTCCATTGGCCACAGTTTGTTCTGAAGGTACTTAAGAAGTTGTTTGGTTTGTCTCCATCTGCAATCTCAGTGTGCACAGAATAACTCTCCTCATACAATTAAGAATGACACCCCAGGTGCTGGGAAAGATTAAGTCCCTTTGACTTTCCATCTTTTCTATATTCCTTTCAACACGAATATAATAATGCTTGCATTTCTCACCTCACAACTTTGTTATGGGTAAAAGCATTTTGTAAACCTTAAAGTCTCATATGAATATGATTTAATTTTCTTATTAATAATATAACCACCAATATGAATAGTTTAGATTGAGATTTTTATTTTCTAGGAAGCTGTTCTGGAATAACCTTACTCCTTATTCTAGCCTAATAACATAAGCCTCCTCAATGTTCCTTCATGTTTATTTTGTATAAATTTTTGGTTCAATATTTTAAAACTTCTTAAACTACAAGGTCCTTTAAATGAGGGATTGTGTCTTCTTTTTTTTGGGGGGGGGGTGTATATTCTAAAACAGAGCAAAACAACAACAAAAAAGAAAACACAGGATGATGTAGTGTGAAAGCACCAGGGTTGACATCAGAAGGCCTGAGTTTGTGTCTGTACCCCAAATTTTACCAGCAGTATTGCTCAAGATACTTAATCTATAAGAAGAGACTCGGGTTCCTCATCTCTAAACTGCCTACCTCATTATGTGACACTAGGAAAGTGTTTTGTAAATATTAGGGCATTATCTAAATGTGTTGTTATATTTTATGTTCCTCAAATTCTTCTAGAGCACTATGCACATAGTAGGGACTGAAATCCAGGTTGAATCGACTCAAGACTGTTCAGGGCAACTTCTCCACGATCTTAGTGCTGCACACAGGCCTCTACAGAAAGGCATATTAAAATGTAGCTCTCTGATCCCTTTCCCTTAATGCCTTTGTTATCACATACTCAGATTTCCTTACTACCTTGCTTCTTTCTCTAATGCATTGTAGATACTGATTTTAAATTCACTTGCCCTGCATCTCATCCCTTCCTCTAAAGATCTGTCTCTTCTCTTTTCTTCTTTTGGTTTTATAAGAATCAACATTATACCTCTCTTCTCTGTATTCTAGTTGGCTCTGTTTTTAATTGCTTTCTATTCCTTCTTGTCTGGTTTTACAGCTGAAATAGGCCTATTAGAGATACAAATGATAAGCCCCCAAAGCTGGAGACTGACAGACAGGTCAGCCCTGTGATTTTCCCCATGTCCATTAGCTCTTGGGCCTGGTTCCCAGCCCCTAGCTGCTTCGCATCAGTTCAGTGAGGTTTTCTCTTGAATTTATGTAGCACACCAGATGTGAGCTGCTTGAATTAAAGAGGACTGGAAGTTGCCAGTGAGAAAGGCAGAAATGAAAATTTTGCCAAGTAACATCCTTTTCTCATCATAACTCTGAATTTTTATTCTGTCTCCCTTTTATGTTTCTGTTGTTATTATTTTCCCTTTTCTCCTTATTTAAATAATTACAGGTTGTCTAAATTCTCAGGTGTCAG
Organism: Petaurus breviceps papuanus; assembly: GCF_028583685.1. Classification (NCBI taxonomy): domain Eukaryota; kingdom Metazoa; phylum Chordata; class Mammalia; order Diprotodontia; family Petauridae; genus Petaurus; species Petaurus breviceps. Next base: position 9,921,815 of record NW_027187341.1, on the reverse strand, counting down.
GGGCTGTGTTTAAATTTCATTCTGGTAGATTTGGAGAAGAATGTCCTCCCTCTGGGCCCCTCCAATATCCTATTTTCTAACTGGGCTTATGCCTGGTCCAAAAATAGTCACTGAGCTTAGCCAAGAGACCCATATAATGTTGCCAGTTCTGTCATATCTGTATACCTCTGAGAAGTGACAGCAGGAATTTTATAGACTATTTCTCTGACCCCAGAGACTTCCCTGGGGGCACAGCTCTCTTCCACTCTGCATTTTCTAGGAGCAGGGCCGTTCTGCATCTACAGGAGATATGGAGAGCACGAGTTTGGAGGGCAGTTACATTCCTTCCCTCCTTGTACCCTGTAAGCAGGAGTCATGCTTCTCTGGATGAAGAAGTTGTCAAATGGGGTGTGTGCTCATGGTCAATTCTGCTAGCACATCACATCTGACCTATCTGCCTGGCCCTATCATGGGAAACCTTTAAGCTATCCATTTCCCCCCTTCTCTTTTCCATTTTCTATTCCTGAGATGTCTGAGAATTCCTATTTGATATTTACTTCTATTCCTTTCTTACTCTGAAAACTAAGCCAGTTTAGTAGAGAAGGAAGGAAGGTATTGCATAGATGGTATACTTTTTAAAAGCAACTGAGGGGAAGGTGGCATGATAATTTAATTTATAATGAGGTTGAATTTGTTACCCTTATCTTTTCTTTAACAAACAATACCCTTCATTCATATCCCCTCTCTGTCTCTGTCTCTCTGTCTGTCTGTCTGTCTGTCTGTCTCTCTGTCTCTTTCTCCCCACTCCAATCCATCCTAGCCACAGTTGCTAGAATGATTTTCTTAAATTTCAGGTCTGAACACATTACCATAGCCATTGTCTTGGAAGGAGGCTGAACTTGGGGCAAATACAAATTCTTCTCTTTGGCATTTAAATACCTTCATAGCTTGTATCCATCCTACTTTCCCAGGCTTAGTATGGACAGTGATCCTTTTTCTGCACCATTTAATCTGGGCCTACTGGTCTTCTTAATGTTCTTCACACAAGACCTTCCAGCTCTTATTTCATTAATTTTGCATATGCTGTTCACTTGCTTGAAATATACTCACTCTGCCACCATCTCTTAGAATCATCCACTTCCAGGGAGGCTAGGTGTCCCTGTGAATAGAGCATTGGCCTGGAGTCAGGAGGACCTGAGTTCAGTTCCAGCCTCAGACACTTAACACTCACACAAAAAAGCTAGCCGGGTAACCTTGGGCACCTTACTTAACCCCAATTGCCCTCCAAAATGCAAAAACAAACAAAAAAAGAATCATTCACTTCCTTCAAAAATCAGTTCAAATACCATTTCCTATATTACACCCTGCTCAATATCTCTAGTTGCTAGTGTTTCCCCTGAAAATTATCTTGTATTAAGTTTATATCTATATCTGTATCTATCTATATGTATATGTGTGTACAAGTTTTACATACTGTAAATTCCTTGAGGACAGGAACTGTTTCATTTTTGTCTCTTTTTCCCTTTATTTTTTATTTAATTAATACATATTTATGGAATAAAACAAGCATTTCTGTACCATAGTACAATAAAAAAGATGATTATACATGAAACTTTAAATCTACTATGCACAACTTGCTATTCTTTTCACATATACAATAAAATTATCATGTAAATTTCTGGTTTTTCTATGTTTTTTCCTATCTTTCCCACATCCTGAAATAGAGATGACTACCATTAGACAAAAACAGGTATATATACATACATAAACACATATACATGTATACACACTATGTAAAAATTTTTCTATAATACTTCCATTTATCAGTTCTTTCTTGCTACAGAGAGTTTCTTTCTTTATATGTCCCTTATCCCCAGAGCCTAGCATTATACTTGGCTCATAATGAGAGAGATTGCAACTGGACTTGCAATTTAATTGGTTTAGGGAACTCCCAGGTAAGGATACTTGCTTTACCAATGCATTTTACAGATAATTGAGAAGTTAACCTTTCTACCTGGCTTGCCCAGGATCATGTAGTCAGAATGTGTCAGAGACAGGAATTAAACCCAAGACTTCTTGCTTTCAAGGCCAGATCTCTGCGTTAAGCCTTTTCACTGCTTAGCATGTAGTAGTCACTTAATAAATGCTCATCAATTGTCTAATTGAGTAGGTCATTGCCTTTGTCATCAGTGCCTTAGCCTGCTTCTTTTCTTTCCTCATCTTGACTCCACTAAAATTGGTCTTTAGCTTGAAGTTATAAAATAATAATATCGAGCAGAGTTCATCCTTGTATTCTACTATCTTGTTTCACAAAATGAGGAAGAATTCCATTGTGAGGAAAACATTTGGGAAAAGCTGCAAATGAAAGGCTCCATAACTTGTTTTATGAGCTTAGTGATAGGAACAGGTTCTCTGGGTGTCAGGGGAGCCTCTTTTGCTCTATGAACTTTAAGGCATATTCTAGCCATGTATGGATTACTAAGTTACTAGTGATGAACTTTGAAAATTTCCATATGCTCTATGAGGCCCCTGGGAGACTTACTCATTAATTGATTTGACAAACTTTTTATTGTTCATCTATTATGTGTAAAACACATCACAAAGATGAATAAGACAATTGTACTTCTGAAGGATCTTCTAATTTATTGAAAAACCAAGACAGGACAAAAATCATAGTGATAAAATGTAGGATGAGAAGATGGCCATAAAAGAAGTTTGAAGTGCTATGGGAATCCAGATAAGGAAAGGAGATTTCATAGAAAGATAGGAAGGGAAATTGGGGAAGACTACAGAGGAGGAAACATTTAAACTGGGCTTTGAAGGATAGGTGGAATTTAAAAATATATGGGAAGAGATGAACATTCTGAATAGGAAAAAGCACTGGCAAAGCTTCAGAGCAGGGGAGACATAGGGTATCTTCAGTAGTTTCATTTACATTCACAGACAATATTAGCAAAAAAAAAAATGCCCACACTGTTCCAAAGTAAGATAATATATCTAGAGGTAGAAGGTAGATCTGAGGCCTCCTAGTCCAACACCTTTACTTTATATTGAGAAAACTGAGACCCAGGGATATTAAATTACTTACCTAAGAGCATGGAAGTAGTGAGCATCAAAGGCAGAGTTTGAACCCAGGTTTCTGACACAGGATTTGATTTCAGATCTTCCTAACTCCAATTCCAACACTGTAGTAATAGGAGCTAGCATTTATAAAGTGCTTTAAGATTTGCAAAGCACTTTATACATATTTTCTTATTTTATCCTCGCCATTTACCTGGGATGTATGTGCTATTCCTATCTTCACTTTACAGGAAAACAAAAAAAGAAACATAGCAGAGGCTAAGTGACAAGATCCAGTAAGTGTCTGAGGCCAGTTTGAGCAAAGGTCTTCCCCGACTCCAAATCCAGCACTCAGTTGCTTCTGTCCTCTATATCACCCAAGTTCTCAGTACTAGATTAAATGCCAAGTTTATTCTGTCATGTGAGTAACTTTCAAGAAAGTTAGCAGGTTCTGGTACCTGAGAAAGTAGAGGACAGTGATCAAGCAATACTCTGCTAGGATACTGTAATTGTTAAAGCAGGTTTCAAAATTGCATCAACCAAAGTCAAGGAGTTACCTCAGCTGACTGAACACAGCTAGCCCATTCCTTTCCTTGCTAACTCCCAAGCACATTCTATTGCACAATGGGTCAGTATTTTGAAGCAAAAGTTTACTCCAGAGTACTTGTGGGTGGTGATCTGGAGTAGTACTCAGCCCATGGGGATTTGGGTGTGAGTTACTGAGGGCAGAATTCGGCTCAAATTTTGCAGTTCAGAGGAATAAGCTGTTCATGCACATTTCCCTTTTTGGCAAGACAAATAAGACAGGAAGAAAATAACTTTTCGACTCGAGCAGAATCTTAATAAAACCCACAATAACAATAAATTGGAGGCAGAGTTTAATTATTGTTTTTCTCTGCATGATTTGCTCCTTGCCCCCTTTGTAAACTTTCTAGCACTTAGCTTTCATTCTTTTTTTTTATCCTTCATCTACTGACATTATTTACATACCAAAAATGTGATGTGTTTGCCATACTATTAGAATAGAACTGGATTTTAATTAAATATCAATTCAGGATCGCAGCTCCAAGCTACTCTCCAGCATTGATGGTGATCAATAGGAGATGTTGAACAAAGAAGATAAATAGAGTCTCTGAGTAGACAAATATTTTTCATTTCCCTCTTCTTCGCATCCTTCTCCAATCCCCTTGCCTCTCCACTCCCCTCTGACTCGATCATCCCCTTCTCCATTCCATTCCCCCACCTGCTTCATTTCTTATACAGTGAATATATTTAATTTTCTGTGTGCTTTTTTGCTCATTCTATAGTGTGCATTCAGAAGCTGGAAACCGGAGATGGTAGATGCCAAATCATCACGTTTGTTAATTCATAAATCTGCTCCCAGTTGCCAACTCTTTTGGATTAAGCTTTTATTCCCCCCCCCCCCCCAAATGGTTTACATGATATGTTTGGTTCAAAATTATAAAATTGTTTTTGCTTGATTTTGTATTTATTTTTTTGCAGCAATTAGCTCACCCTGTGCTTTTTATTTATCAAAACCATTCCTTATAAGAAGTAAATAACCCCAAAGTATTCCACAATAGCACACAATGCTGTTGCTTGTTTCTGTAACTATATGCCACCCTCTTCCAAGTTTAGCCTTTAGATTGAGTTAACTCTTTCAGAGAGAGAGCTAGAAATATGTCTTTATGTTTTGAAGGAAATGTTTGTTAGGATGCCTAGTCACAAATATATTAACAAACATATACATATATGTATGTATATAATGTATATCAGGAGGTTATAGAATAACTCATACATTAATCTAATTCTAGTCTTTTGAGTGTATATGTATGGATTAATAATGAAATGATAGATATAATTAGAGTCTACTTTGAAAATGAAATTAATTTAACATTTTATGGATTAGCTAGGTTACAAAAGTATAATTTCAAATATGTCCTAATGTAAAATGTATTTATATGTAAACCGGTGTCATAGGTAAGCATAAGAAATTTACTATTTTTTTAAAGAATCACAGAACCTTTGAGTTGGAAGGTATTTCTAGACTGGGGATTCTTAGACTTTTTTTGGTATCATGGACTAAAAATAAAGTCTGGTGAGGCTTATGGGCCCCACTCTCAGAATAATGCTATTAAATGCATAACAGAAAACAGAGAATTACAAAGTAAAGAATTATTTTGAAATATAGTAATGAAGATATTGGAAAAGAATAAAGTCTGTGGACACCAGGATAAGAACCCTTGCTCCAGACCAAGCTGTAGCTGAATAACAATTCCCTATACAGTATTACAGGCAAGCTGTGATCTAATCTCCATGTGACAACTCAAGTGGGGGGAACCTATTATCTTCTGAGGTGACTCCTTCCGATTTCAGAGCTCCATTATGTAGGGTTTTCTTTGTTTTTCTTTTTCCCTCAGATCAAGGAGAAAACTCCTGTCCTTTAGTGGATATGTTTTGTTCCAACTTCTGCTTTGTGGGATCAATCAGAGCAAACCTAATCCCTCTGCTGTCTGACAGCCCTTCAAATACTTGATTACAGCAATTATGTTCTCCAAGCTAAGTAGGCTTAATTCCTTCAAACTGATGCTTTCACAGCATGGACTCCAGTCCTCTCACCATATTGGTTGGTCTGTTTTGGACACATCCTGCCTTGTTTGATATTCCTACTAGAATATAGTCTCTAGATCTGAACATGATGTTCCAAATGAAGTTTGACCATGACAGTAAATAGTGGAATTATTGTTATCTTATTTCATATTGTGAATCTTTCTTAGAAGGGTAACAGGTCATGATACGAACTTATAAAATGATTATTTCTTAAAATACTAAACCCAAACTTCTTCAGAAAAATGAAGAGATTGACCCACCCCTTGTCCCTCAATAGATATACATGCACACACAATGAGGCCAAAATAGGCAGACATTTTCCAATGAGCAGGGCAATCCTGGATTTTGACTGCTTCCCTCTCTTAATTACATTTCCCAAAGTGTCCTGTATTAGCATATCTGACTTTCATCTGATACAACCCTGATGCTTGTTTTTCTGTTTTCTTTCCTTTTTTCTCTTTTCCATTATCAAGAATAGTATTTAGTTGTTTAATTGTAGTATTTTATTTCTAGCAGTTGACTTCCAGGGAGACATTCTTTGTTGACCCTATATATGTCTTCTTTCTTTTTTTTTTCTTTTTGGAAGGGAAGGGAGAATGCTGGGCAATTGGGGTTAAGTGACTTGCCCAAGGTCACATGGCTAGTAAGTGTTAAGTGTCTGAAGCCGGATTTGAACTCAGGTCCTCCTGACTCCAGGACCAGTGCGCAATTCACCACATCACTGAGCCACTATCTTGTATGTGTCTTCTAAATGACTCAGCTTCTTTACTGCATAGTCATTTCCTCTGACACTACTCACTAAAATGGGATCTTTCACTCTAAATATTCATAATCCTGTAAGTGGACACCTGGGACAATCTATCCAGACTCTCTCCCTAACCAGTCATGAATGAAAGTTTCATCAGGTTCAGATTTTAGGCTCTGCTTTTGTTTATCTGATAAAACATCATATACAATCTTGTCCATCTACCTCTCCTTTTTCCCCCCACTGCCTGATTCATTTTTCTGTTTCCATTTCTACTTCATCATGTAAGAATGATGTATTAAAAGATGACGAGTTAAAGATGCCTTCATCTTTCCTTTGGGTAATTTGATGGGAGGAGCAATATATGGACCAAAATTGAAAGCTCAAACTAAGTGTCACAGCCAGGTCCAGAGGCCAAAGCTGGTGATTAACTATGAAATCTCTTAGTATCAACATGTTTTTTTCTATGTGTTGAATACTAATTCAGTCCATAAGCAAAAAAGATGGTTCTCTAGACTTGCTAGAGAAAGGATAACAGTGTAAAGGATAAAACTGGGAGTTGGGGACTTTTATAAGAATTAGAGAAAAATAGCATTGAGGTCCTTAAAATGAAGTAAAAACAATTATAGAGTAAACAAAAACAACTTGATTTCTGGAACGTTTTGCTGAAAAAAGTTGTGAAGCTTGGAAAGTTGAAGAATATTCTCATGGCATTTTGGACTGTGCAATGTCAACTAAATAATATATAATATTTGTAAACCAATGCATAACAATAGGCCACATTGAGGGAAGTGTTAGGCTGTCAGTGGGAAAGGCAGAAGGGAAATATAGTTCTAATATTTTTGATATTACCCCAAAAGACAAATTAAGAGAAATAGTCAAATTGTTAACTATGGCACCCTTGTGAATACTACTAGTCCAGCAAGCAAAAAAAAAAAAAAATAGCAGACCCAGCACTATGCCTTGACCTTGAGCAGAGTCACACAAAATCTTTCCAAGTAGTGAACGGAGCTCGGACTGAGCCTTGGAAGAGTAACAAACTCTTCTTGGTTCAATCATTAAACAAAATTGCAAAATTTCAGGATTTGAAGCCATCCAGCTTAGCCCACAGAAGAGGAAGCTTTTCTTTGGTATGAGTGTTATTATTCCTCATTCTGCTCCTGAAGTCCTTGCCTTCCAGGTTTCAGAGTAGTGTGGTATGGTGGAAAGAACACTGGATTTCTTAATTATCTTGAATTTCAACTCCTTAGTGACTCATTTTTGGTCTGGCTTTTCCAATTTAAAGTCCGTTGTTTGTGAAGAAATAGAAAAGCCCAATAACAGTTGGATAGTTTTGCCTTCTGTGTTTTTCTCCTTTTATCATCAACCTGTCTACTCTGAACAGTGATCTTATCCTTTCTTTGATCTTCCTCTTGGCTTTGATATGTTTTTAAAGCCCTTTTCATTGTCCTTAGTAAACATTTCCAATCTCTGCCTATTCTGAGCTTCAACATAATTTTGTTTTCTTCCAGTTACATACTCTTTGCTTTCATCTTTTATGCATGTCTTTTTTAAAATCTAGGTTGGTTAATAAGTTTTCTATTTATTTTTACCAGTTTTATTCCTCGGTGGAATTGTTTTGTTTGTGTAACAACAATTTCATCCTTGAGAACTTCTCACCATTTTCCTCTATGGAGTTTTAGACAATTATATCATACATATCCTATTTCTGAATTTTTGGAAATTCTTCTTTCCATTACCTGAAATTTATATCAGACTATATTTAGCTTTACTCTCCTTTTTTTTAAAAGAAATTTTTAAACAGCATATCTATCTATTCCCATTTCAGATCATTCTGACTTCTGCAATCCATTCCTCCTTTTTTTTTTAAATTGTGTCAAGTCTAGAAGAGGAATTCTTATTTCCTCCTCCTAAAGATTATTAAAGATCCTGTTAGTTGCTGTACTTTAAAAAGAGAGAGAATTTCAACTGTCATCTCAATTGTTGAAGTTCCACATCATTACTATAGCATGCTTTTGTACAGGTTTGTTATCTCTTTTAAGAATGCTTCTTCCATTTCTTCTTTCTGTCCAAGTGGTCTCTTTCGTATTCACATGTTTTTGTATACTGTTCTCCCTTTATTAATCTTGTCAAATGTACTTCACTATACTACTGTTTTCTAGTTCCTTGATATCTTCATAGAAGAACATCTTTTTAAAAAAATATAGTGCTGCACTGCCCCTTTTTAAATATTTGATTCCATCTATAAGATAAAGTTTTGTTTCACCAAATTCTGGTCCAGTTAAATTTAAAATACCACAGAAATATCAGTTATTATTTTTATTTCATCCATATTTTTTTTTTTGCCTTTTGGAGGGTAATAGGGGTTAAGTAACTTACCCAACGTTACACGGCTAGGTTTGTGTGTGTGTGTGTGTGTGTGTGTGTGTGTTAAGTGTCTGAGGCTGGAACCAAACTCGGGTCCTCCTGACTCTGGGGCCGGTGCTTTACTCTCATCCATATTTTTAATAGGGTTCAGGTAGAAATGGCCCTATGACAAGTCACTACTACTATTATTTCCTCATATTCAGTATGCTACAGAATATTTGCAAAGAGTAGCTACTTTCTGTGGTTGGGTAATACTTATAGGATATAAGTTCATCCTCTATGGATCCTATGAAATCATCCTTGGTACAACTACAGTGGTGGATAAGATGATGGTGATGAAATGTACCACATTGCTTTCCCATAGGATTTTGATCTCCTTGGCCAGATTTCTATACTTTGAAATGTCTTTGTTTTGTTTTTGTTCATGTAGCTTTCAGACTGAGCATTGAGGAAGATGCTATCTTTTAAAATACTGTTCTTAATCTTCTCCTTTGTGCATTCCTGTCTGAGTTCAGCTCCTAACTTTTTGGTTTCCTTTCTTCGCCACGTCTAGCAGCCTTCTCACCCTGGAAAGTACCTCAGCCTCATCTGCCTTCCTCTGACATATGGGTTACACTCAGAACCTACATTTTAAGGAAAGTACCCTGGTTAGCCAGCCATGTTCATGCCTTCGTTGCTCTCTGGGCTCCACTCTTCACCCTTTGGTCTTCTTTCTCCACCATGTCCCCCTGTGGGTACCTTCCATAACCGCTCTCCCTCTCCTATCAGCAACTTTTTGCATAGTGTCTTTCCTCATTCGAATGTAAGTTTTCTCTGAGAGCAGGGGCTGTCTTTCCTTCTGCTTTCATTTGTTTTCAGCACAGTGCTGGTCACATACTAAGCACTTGAATGTTTGTTGACTGTTGACTGACAGACAAAAGAGCTCAAGTCAAAAGGAGTAACTTTTGAGGAAGAATCTAATGTAAAAAAGGTCACTGTTGAACATATGTTAACTCAGGCGTCTGGAGCAGCTTGAGATGTCCAGAGGGCAGGATATGCTGGTAATAATTCAGTCTTGAGCTCAGAATAAAAAGAAGTGGACCTGCACAATACTGACAGTGTGGTATACTGGATGTATACTGGAACTGAATTTATGAAGACCCTGAAGACAAATCTTATTTGAACTACTAATTGGGTATATGACCCATGGTCTCTCAGGCCTTGGTCTGTCATTTATTAAATGAGGATAACGATCGTAGTACAACATGTTAAAGTAAGGATCAAAGATGATTTTATACACACACACACACACACACACACACATAAACGTGTTTTGAATACTTTAAAGCTCTATACAGGGTGTCCCAAAAGTCTTAGTGCAGTTCTAAGCTTTAATACCTTTAAACTATACTGAGACTTTTGGGAAACTCTATAAATAGCCATTGTTATAATTATAGTTTTCTTGTTTTTCTCATTTTTAATGGAATTAAAATAGAAATGATCTGTGGACAAGTTAGCATCCTGCTATTATTCTTTTATATTTAACAACTTGGGGACTATTGAGCAGATGGATTAAAAAAAACTCCTTTTTTAAAAAGTTGCATAAGAGTGTAAGAATGAAAGCTCATCATCTATAGAAAGACTGAAAGCATCTTTGGAGCACTCCAGTAGCAGACAAGATGACATGTACCTTGTTCTGATCCCATGTGGGTTTATTTTTTTCCACTACATCTCTCTTTTGAAAGGTTACTATTATTATTATCTTCTTTTTCTAAATGTGTTTCAGATAGAAACTGTCCTGGGACACATCACTACCCTGCTGTTATTATGTTATATTTAATGTCCTATGGATGATTTTCTTATTATTACTCTTCTTCCCCTTTCCCTCTTCCTTCTCCATCCAGCTTTGCAGGTTTCTGGATTTTTTTCTTCTTTCCCTTCATTTCCACATTAAGAATCTCTTGATCAGATTCCATAGGATGTTCAAGTCATACACTTAGAGTTAAAAAGGACCTCAAAGGCCATCTAGGCCAACTCCTTCCCTTGTTAATGTTATCTTTGTTAAATGTCAAATCAATGTTAAATATTATCAATATTAAATAACTTTGGGGCATCCAGGTAGCACAGCGAGTAAGAGCACCAGCCCCAGAGTTGGGATGACCTGGGATCCAATCTGGGCTCAGACACTTAGCACCCACCCAGAAACACCTGGTCATGTAACCTTGAGCAAGTTACTTAACCCCAATTGCTTAGGGATGGCCAGGTGGTGCAGTGAGTAAGAGCACCGGCCCCAGAGTTGGGATGACCTGGGATCAAATCTGGGCTCAGATACTTAGCACCACACCCAGAAATAACTGGCTGTGTAACCTTGAGCAAGTTACTTAACCTCAATTGCTATAAAAAAATAATAAATAATAACTTTCCCAAAGTCACAGAAGTAGTGTCAGAGGTAGAATTTGAACCCAGGTATTCTGACTTCAAAGCCAATGTTTTTTTTTCTACTTTTCCACATAAGACTCTAGACTGGTAGTTCTCCAAATGTTTTCCAGTGATGCCTGGGGATCCCCAAGATCACTTCAGGGAGTTCATGTTATTTTTATAATAATAATAAAGCATTTTATTTTTAATACTACAAAAATATATGTATATAGATATACATATATACACACATACATATATATTATAGTCCATATAAATAAAAGCTTTATGTGAAGTTCTCAATAATTTTTAAGGATGTGAAAGGGGTTTTGAGATAAAAAAACTGAGAATCATTACTCTAACCTAAATATATTTAGTGGGATGATGCCAGTGAAGTGAGCAGAACCAGAAGAACATTGTACAAAGTAACAGCAACATTGTGCAATGACCAACTTTGATAGACTTAGCTCTTCTCAGCAATATAAGGATCTAAGAAAGTTCCAAAAGACTCATGATGGAAACTGCTGTCAACATCCAGAGAAAGAACTATGGAGTCTGAATGCAGATAGAAACATACTATTTTCTCTTTTTTTGTTTTGTTTCTTCTTTCTTGTGGTTTTCCCCTTTGCTTCTAATTCTTCTTTACTACATGACTAATGTGGAAATATGTTTAACATGATCACACATGTATAACCTATATCAGATTACATCCTGGCTTGGGGAGGAGGGAGTGGAGGGAGGGCAGAAAATTTAGAACTCAAGATCTTATGGAAGTGAATATTGAAAACTAAAAACAAACAAATAAAAATAAATTAATATATGTTATATATAATACACACATATGTATATACATACACATAAATGTACATACATGCACACATACATGTGTTTGTATATTTATATTTGGCGGTTAAGCTATGTAATCTCTGGTCCACAGTTTCCTCATTTGTTAAATTAGAAAACTAAACTACATAATATCATAGATCTTTTGCTGACCAAAAATTCCATGACCTTGCCCACCTTTCTTGATTTAGTTCATCATGTTAGCTATGCTCTCACCACCCCACAGAGGTAGGTTTGATAAGGAGATAATGTACTTAAAGTTCCTTAGAGGAAAATGTTCAGGGCTCTACCATAGGTAGGAACCTGTTTAATATTGCATGGAACTTTAATCAAATGACAAATCATATATACCCTCCTTTTGCAATAGAGTAGGAGATTAAATTAGAATGGTAAAGTACTTATAATGCAACCCTGGGAATATCCTGTTCAGTTCATATAAAGATGAGATGGTTCTTGACTCACACTTCACCCCAGTTGTTCAAAGGCTTAGGTGACAGCTTGTCATGTGCCATCTGACAATGCCCATTCCCCTCCTCCCCCCTACCCAGAAACAAATCTTCTAAACAAAGGGTAAAATTGCTTGAAAGATAACAGCACTTTTTTTCCTTTTTCAAAAACCAAGATGTCTCTGTGGGTGAGTATGAATCACCTCACAAAATGAGTCACCCAGGAGCAGGTTAGCACAGAAGTGCAGAGGGAGTATTTAATATAAAATACAAGAGTTTCTAGGCCCCCACACCATGCCAGTTGTAAAAATAGTTGCATAGTTTTCCTGTAAATGTGGCAAAAAGTGAACTCTAGGTAAACTCAGGAATTTTGTTTATCCCAATGTGCTGGTATTTCGGGAAGAATGAATACAGACTGACTGTTGACTGGGCCACTAAGGTTGCCTCTTTTAGAAATAGAAGTTTTGTTTCTGTAACACTAAGAAAGATTCATTGAATTCATAACCTTCACTTCTACTATATGTTTGCACAGCTAGTCCTCCCTTGTACTGGCCACAATTTTGTGAATCACAGAATTACTAAGCATTTTTTCAGACAGCCTTATAACACATCTAAAGAGTAAAGAGAGATGGAACATGAAGTCATAGGGTCAGAGTTCTAATTCTAGCTAAAAGTAGAATGATATGCAGTTATGCCTTCATCACGGGGGTTAAAGGTACAGCACACCCATCACCTGGAAAAATCACTTAAATTTTGTTGGCCCTCCATACCAGAAGAGTCTGATTTTTTCCTTTTCTTTAATGGGGTGTTTACAGTACCTTATTGTAAAATTTGAGCTAAGTATTTGGTCAGATGCTATATTATACAATACTATACATACATATATATATACATATATATATATATATATATTTTATGCATTTCTTAGTTTCTAAACTTTTTGTGTCTTCTGTTGGCCTTTGTCATCTGTGGCTTCAGCAAAACTCTCCCCAAATTCCCATTTAATTTCTTATTCCAACCAGTGATATATAAAAGCCATGATGAGGGAAAGTGATATGAAAGGGATAACTGTAGAAAGAACATTGGAGGGGTAGCTAGGTGGCGCAGTGAATAGAGCATCAGCCCTGAAGTCAGGAGGACCTGAGTTCAAATCCGGCTTCAGACACTTAACACTTACTAGCCGTGTGACCTTGGGCAAGTCGCTTAACCCCAACTACCATACAAAAAGCAAAAAAAAAGAAAGAACATTGGAAATGTAATCAGGAGACCTGCATTCAAATCCCATCTCTTAACACTAGCTGCATGGCAAAGTTACTTAAATTATCTGAGACAATTTCCTCATCTTTAAAATGAAGAGTAATAATATTCACACTATTTCATAGGGTTATTGTGAAGAAAGTTTAATGTAAACCTTAAAAGACTATTTAAATGTGAACTGTCATTAAAGAGAAAATGAAGTTCAGAACTAGTGCATTGATACTGAAAAAAAAATGGCATGTCAAATCTTTTCAAAATTAATGTTGTACTTTTCTTACCAGGGAGAAGCAATATATTACAAAATAAATTTCATTTTTGAAAATCAAGAAAAAAGCAAACAAATAAACACTGCAACCCAAATAGGTACCCACACCACATATATTCTTATGTGATTTAGATCATTGAGGTTGAGTATTTACTTTCTATGATCTGTAGGTATTTGCCCTGTGTCTGTGGTCAAAGTATTGATGAGGCAGACCAGTCCATTCATTTAAACAAATATTTATTAGGCATCTGTTATGTGCAAGGGTAGGAACTAGTCATTGAAAGATGAAAAAATGACAGAGCCCTTATTCTCAAGGAGCTTACAGTCTGCACACACATTCAAATAAGAATGATGCAAGGAGAATATGGAAAGGACAAAGGCCATTTAGAGGAAGCACTCTAAGGAACTGTGAGGAGGGAGATATTGGTGTCAGGCTTATTCAGTCTCCCTACTTAATAGTATCTTTCCTATTAGTTTGACAGTGTTTGATATGCCCATCATTGTAGTCATTCTTTGGTTTAAAGTATTATTTCTAGAATCAATCAATAAATACTTATTAAATGCTTTCTATGTACTAGGTACAGTGCACATTTTCTAGTGCAAATCAGTTGTTCTACTGACCAATCATTGAGCACCAGTTCCTGGGCTACCTGCTGGGGACACAAATACATAGAATGAAACAAGCTTTACTTGCAATAAGCTCACATTCTAATGACGGAGACAGCAAATACATATAAAAATGTAATCAGCAAACGTATGAAGTTAATAAAATACAGATAGATAATGAAAGCTAGTTTGTAAGGAAGATACTTAGCAATTGGGACTGAGGATCAGAAAAGTTTTCATACAAAAACAAAGATAAAGATACAAACAAAAAGCAAAAAAATATGTATATACATAGAAATATATACTTATGCATGTATATAAAGAGTGGGAGAGAGAGGA
>NW_027187341.1:9883608-9906501 GCF_028583685.1 Petaurus breviceps papuanus | reverse complement strand
AGAAGGAGAAGAAGAAGAAGAAGAAGAAGAAGAAGAAGAAGAAGAAGAAGAAGAAGAAGAAGAAGAAGAAGAAGAAGAAGAAGAAGAAGAAGGAGAAGAAGGAGAACAAGTAGTCTTGGATACAAAGTCATGGAGTGAGGAGATGGAGCACTGTGTATGAAGAATAACAAGGAAGCCATAATGGGAAAATTACACAGTGTGTGAGGGAGTAACTGATTAATCAATGACCACTTATTAAGTTCTTACTATGTCCTAGTTGGAGACAACTAGATGGCCCAGTGGATAGAGCTCTGGGACTGGAGTCAGGAAGACTCCAGTTCAAATCAGTTCTCAAATGCCTACTAGCTATATGACCCTGGAGTAGCATAAAGCACCCCAGCATCCCCAGGGTAGCTGCCAACACAGTTTCTTAGATCTGCTTTTCTAAAGGAAAGCAACTCAAAATGGGTTAACAAGCTTACTTTAATTAATCAAACATATATTGTTTACCTAGTTCAGGGGAAAAAGGTCTGCACCCCGAACTTCAGAGTATACAGACAGAAGTTACAAGACAGAGAAACAGATCAAGCAGATAGGCTTCCAAACTGTCCAACCATTACATCCATACCAAATCACAGTTACCAGAGAGGGAAGCACCAATATCTGAGTTTTCAAAGCTGGGGGCTCTCAATGGCTGCCCAGAGTCTCATCTGGTCAAGTCACACAGCACTTCTCAAAGTGAGCCCCAAAGCAAAGCCTCAGATCAGGGATTATATAGCCTTCTCTTGATTCAGAGAATGTGACCACCCTCTTGACCCACTGCCCAATCACACAGCATCAAGGTGTGGGCATTCCTGAAAACCCAGCCTCCTGTCACAGACTCCATGTGACCACATTCAGCCTATTAGGGGGCAGAGTATATTTTCAAATCAAAGAAGGTTCTCAGAGTCTCTTAAGCCCATCAAAAGGCCTAGGGGCAGGGAAGATCTTAAATTTGCATTTCCATTACACCTGGGCCCAGGATTTGCCTTTTTGCCTTAATCCACTGGAGAAGGAAATGAAACCCCTCAAGTATCCTTGCCAAGAAAAGCCCATGGATTGTATGGTCTGTGGAATCACAAAGAGATGGATATGACTGAATGACTGAAAAACAAATGTGACAGATACTGCTCTAAGTGCTCCAGATACAACTCCATAGAATGAAATAGCCCCCACTTTCAAATTACTTACATCTCAACAGGAGGTACAAGTATATAACTCCATACACATACATCTAAAGAGAATAAATATAAATATAAGATAAACAAGCAAGGCAGTGAGGGAAAGAGAGAGCTGAGGAGAGAACTAGCAGTTGGGGAATCAGGAAAGATTTCATATAAAAAGTGATGCTTAAGCTGCATATTAAAGAGAAGGGAGGATTATTGGGGTGGAGATGAAGAGTGAGTACATTCCAGTGAAAAGACATAGAGATAAGAGAAGAAATAATGTGTAATGACAAGAGAAAAAAAAAAAAAGATTTCCTATACTTTAGAATGCTGGGGGAGGGGAGGTATAGTTTTCATTGAGGCTGGGCAGATGAACAAAAAGCGGTTATACATTATCCTGGAGGCAACAGGGAGCCACTGGACTTAACTGAATTCAAGGAATTGCATGATCATATCTGTATTTAATGAAAATCACGCTGATGACTGTATAGGGGGTAATTTGAAGTCGTGAGAGACTTGTAACAGAGAGAAGAATTAGGAGATTGTTGCAGTAATTTATGTGAAAGGTGCTAAAAGATTCAAATGAAATGTGATGATGTGAGCAGATATGGAGGAATGGGAGTGGGGGTGGGGTGGAGATAAATGCCAGACATGTTCTAGAAGTAGAAATGATAAGATTTGTCGGCAGATTAGGTAGGTAGGTTGAAGGAAGTGAGGAGCTAAGGATAATACCATGGTTACCAACCTAGGGGCCTAGGAGGATGGTGGTGTCTTTGAGGTTTGGAAAAGGAAAAAAAAAAACCATTTGGGGAATGATAATTAGCTATGCTTTGGACTTGATGGATTTGAGCCGGCCTTAAGATAATGATTTCGACATAACTAAGATGAACGTAAGGTAAGAACAACATTCGGGAGAGAAAATGGGGTTGGATAACTAGATCTGGGAACCATTTAAACAGATGCAAGTTAAATGTATGGGGGTTGATGAGGTTACTGAGAGAGTGTAGAGAGAGAAGAAAAGAAGACCCGGGGAAGAGATGAGGGAAAAACCCCATAACTGGCATGCCATGGAAGGTGAGTCATTCATTAAAGGACTCTGAGAAAGATTGGCAAGACAAGTAGGAAAGTCAAGGAAGAACAATATCCTGAAAAGCTAGAGAAGAGAATATCAAGGAGGCAGGGGCGTTCAACAGTGTTAAATGCAGGAGAGAAATCATGAGGGCTGAGGACCAAAGAAATCCATTAGTATAGCACTTTTGATAACTGGTAAATTTGGAGAGAGAAGTTTCACTTGAGTGATGAAGTAGAAGGTAGATTGCAAGGGAATAAGGTCTGAATAAGAGGGAAGAGGTCAAGGCAACAAGGGTAGACTGCTTTTTTTTATAGGAATTTATCTGAGAAAGGGAGGAGAAATATATAATGATAGCTTGAGGGCATGATAGGGTCTTTATTGTGGGGCCTAAAAAACTTAAACTTGTTTGAAGGCAGTACAGGAGGACCCAGTAGTCAGGTGGATTTTAAATTTAAAGAGAAAAAGGAAAATATTGGAGGAGTAATTGATGGGATCACGAGTACATGTAAGATAATATATAAGACTTGAAAGGTAAGAATGTGATACATTGGGATGAACCTTAAATGCCAAACAGAGGAATTTGTATTTGATCTTAGGGATATTAGTGACCTCAATAGACCTGTGCCGTAGGAAAATCACTTTAGCAGATTTTATAGGATGGGTTACACTAGGGAAAGACTTAAGGCAAGGAGACCAATTAGGAAGCTATTCCACAAATGTTCATTCCTTGGTTCTAAATCCTATGATGCTATTATGGAATTAATCCTAAAAGAATGGACACAAGTAGAATTAGGTAGTAGGAAAAGATCAGTTAGTTTGTGCCCACATATTGTTACCAGAGGTTGTAGGTCCAATGGGGGCATTACCATGGATTAGTATAGGGAACCAGAAAAACCTCATGAAGCCCCCAAAACTCAGAGAGGTTTTAAAAGGGCACAGACTTTGGCTGTTTCATAGTCTTGCCTGGTTCCGCTATGAACTCTCCAATATTCATGACTGTAAAATATTTACATTTTAAAATATACTTGGTCATTACTGCTAATAGGCTCACTGCCTATATTGCCTGTTTAAATAGTCTGAGAAAAATAAGATGCCTACAATTAAATGCACTCATATTTAATATTCAAAAAACAGTAAGTTCATTAGTAAGTTAACATTTATCAAGCTTTGTGTTGAGTGCTGAGTGCAGAGGATACAAAAAAAAAAAAAGACCCAAAAGTTTAAAGTCTAATGGAGAAGATATACTGTGTAACTCCCCCAAAAGAAATATGTACATATCAGAGAAGAAAGCCAAACAAACAAGCAAACAAGCTTAAAATCCAATGAAAAATCCAGTACTAAGGAGAGGTAGTACCTTTATTTTCAGCTGATTTTTTTGGGGGGAGGGTTGGGCATGAGGCACTCTGCTAATTTGCATTAAATGATCTAGGACCAGGAATATAGGTATATTTGTCTTTTGAGCTGAAGTGATGTTGACAATAGCATTATTGTGGTCTGTGTATTTAATTATGCTGCCATATTATGAGAAAGTTACTTCAAAGCTATGTTGAGTATAAAGAATACTTGTGCTGCTGAGAGACATAATTGAGAACAATGCCTTTGGTTGCACTCACATGAAGATAGTAATTATGGTCTGTGTTTTTTTTCCTTTTTCTTTGTCTTGTGTGTTATAGAACCTAAGCCTTCTGATATTTTAAAGCTTCATGATATAAGAGGGAAGAGGAAAGCGGAAGGGTGACTAGAAGGAAGGGGTATGTAAACTGAGCAGGAGATGCCATCATCAAGTAGCAACAGATTAATAAGGGGTGAGGATTTCATCTTAAATCTGCACAAATAAAGGTCAAGACTGGGAAGGAAAAGCTGTAAGTCGTCAAGACTGTATTGTTCACTTATTTATGACACACAGATATTAAGAGAACCAAGTTGGGTTTGTAGAGGTGGTACATGTTACAACAGCACTCGAGTCCAAAGCTGATATGCTTCTCTGATAGAAATAGGAGCTCAAATTTCTGGAGGAGAGAAGCTTGAGAAGATGACTTAATTACTGTCTTCCAATACATGAGGGATAGTTATGGGATTTGGATGATGGCAGCCAGATGTTCTCTGTTTCCGCAGAGGAGAACAAAACAAAAGGAAATTATGGTAGCAGGGACATATACTAGGAAGAAAGGGATGAACTTTCTGACTAAGAAAATGATTAAACATTGAAATAATTTAATCAGGAAAGCTTTGGATTTTCTTATGAAAACGCTGAGGCCTAGACGCAGGAGGCATCACCTCTATCAAGTTGTTTTCAGATGAAATGTACAAAAGTGTCTGGAAAAAGTTGATGGCTGACTAATTGAGATGCTTTTGGTAGTTTTATTGAAAAGACCAAGACCTTGTAGGAGTTGGGGCACAGCAGAAGCTTTAAGCTTTGGAGTCAGCAGTCCTGAGTACAATCTGCGCCTTGTTCCATATGTACCCTTGGACAATGCATTTCTCTGTTCCTTGGTTTTCCTCATCTGTGAAATAGGAATGATGATAGTAGCTCTACCTTCCTCATAGGGTTGTTATGGAGATCAAATGAGATAGATGTAAAGTACTTTGCAAAATGTAATGTTATTGTTATTGCTGTTCAGTCGTTTCACTTGGGTCTGATTTCATGACCCCATTTGGGGTTTTCTTGGCAAAGGTACTGGAGCTGTTTGCCTTTTCCTTTGCCAGATCATTTTACATATGAGGAAACTGAGGCAAACAGGGTGAAGTGACTTGCCCAAGGTAAGTGTGTGAGGTCATATTTGAACTCGATCTTATTCTAGGTCCAGTACTCTATCCACTGCTCTATCTAAAATATAAAATTCTCTATAAATATCAGCTATAATTAAAGGGGATAGACTGTGATTTTTGGAGGTTTTATTCTCCACTTAGAGGGCTATGCTTTACATTCTTCCAAGTATTTCTTCCCAAGTAAATCCTCTTGTCCTTGATACTACTGATGAAAAAGATTTATATTTACCTTTTGCCCCTGGGAAGGCATTATTTTCTAAATTATCAATTGCTAAATCAATGCCCTATAGAGGGCTGAGTGCTCTCTACTTATCAATAATACGGAGAGCTTAGCAAAAAGAATAATATGTATACCAATGAAATTGTCTATGCTGTTTTATAGTAAATAAAAATAAAATCTGTTTTCCAGCTTTTGTTTCATCGTGGTTGAATTATTGGGATACTTTATGGTTGGCAGCATAAAATCACCTTCACAAAGAAAGGCATTAGTAAACGACTGCAAAGCTGCTACTGAGAAATGAAAGGATTTCATAAAGTGTTTGAATGACGAGTTTCTTTAGGAAAGTCTGTTCCACTTTAATAATGCAAAGTAGTTTTGGACAAAATATGTAAAAGTTAACAGAGAGTGGGATACATTTATCTGGGAAGCTAAAGAGAGAAGGGAAAATGGGGACTGAGTAGGGAGAAGAGAGACACTGCTTTTGTTCCAATGAATTCTAGACCTTAAATTTCTTTTTCAAAGAATCTTAGACTTGGAAAGGACCACAAAGACCATTCAACCCAGCATTTTATGTGTGAACAAGAATCCTTCCTAAAATACATCTGGCCAATCCTGCCTTTACTTAAAGATCTCTAATTAGTGGGAACCCACTACACCTAGAAGGAGCCCATTACAATTTTTTTTTTCTGTTTAATTAAACTTGTTTTTTAATTAACAGAGATCTATTTTCTTTAGCTCTTGCCACTCCTACTTTGTTACAAAAAAAGCAAAAGAAATTCATTATAATGAACATGCTAGTCAACTAAAACAAAATCCCTTATTAGCCATGCTCATTTATATATTTAACATACATCCCATTTATGTACACACGTATAACAAAAACACATGATAGAGGAAATAGAAATATATGCATATTTATCCCATGCATAAGGCTTATAAGAGACACATGTGTCTATACATATGTGTATATTTACATAGCTACATGCATTATGATATTTACTTTTTGCTTCCAGGAAGGGATTATTTAGTTTATTATCAGTTGCCAAATCAATGCCCTATAGAAGCTGAGTGTTTTCTACTCATCACTAATAAGAATAGCTAGGAAAAAGTATATATATATATATATATATATACACCAATGAAGTTGTATGTATATGTATATATCTATACACTGAATCCATCATCTCTCTCAAGAGGTAAATAATACATTTAAACATTGGACCTCTGGGATCATGGAAATTGACATACTGATTACAGTTCTTACAACTCTCAAATTTGTTTTTTTTTGATGCTGTTATTATATACATTAATCTTCTGCTTCTGTTTATACTCCAATCTGCATCAGTATACATGTTTTTCCCCCATATCTCTCTGAAAATATCTTTTTTCTCATTTCTTAACAGCACTATAACAGTTAATAATATTCATAGACCACAATTTATTCAGTTACTCTCCATTACAATTTGTTTTGTTTTGTTTTGCTTTTTGGAGGGCCATTGGGGTTAAGTGACTTGCCCAAGGTCACACGGCTATTTTTTGTGTTAAGTGTCTGAGGTCGGATCTGAACCCAGGTCCTCCTTACTCCAGGGCTGGTGCTCTATTCACTGCACCACCTAGCCGCCCATTACAATTTTTAATAGCTCTAATTGTTAGACATTTTTTCATTACCTGGATCTTAAATTTTATTCTTACTGTTTCCACTCTTTAAGCTTATCCTTTGGGGTCAAGAATAACAACTGTAATCTTCCTTCCATGAACCAATCCTTCAAATATTTAAATATAGTTATCATGATTCCTTATGTTTATGATTAAACACATTGTTTATCTCCTGAAAAAGAAGTCCAACAGCTGCTTTTTTCCCCCTAGACTCAATATTCCCATTCCCTTCAACCAATATTCACGAGGATCTTCTCCATCCTGTTCATGGTTCAAATGAGGTAACCGAGGCCCCGAGAAGCGGTCACAAAGGTAGTTAAATCCTTGGTTCTGTTACATTGAAATAAAGAAACTCAGCAGGATCCAGACAAATTATTTAGCGTTGCATGAGGTTGCAAAAAAATAAAAAACAAACCCCTCTAAAACAAAATCAAAGCTCTTGATAGCTGAAAACCCAGAACTTTGAACTTTAATCTGTTAATGTGCAGTTTGGAGGAAATGAAAAACAGGATGAAAGGGTTAAGACACCTGTTTTCTTATTGCAAGAGGGAAGTGAAAGAGAATAAGGTGAAGATGAGGGTTGGCCGGAGGGGATTGAGAGACAACTGGGAGACTATGAAGAAAGAACGAAAAAGGGGATGTTTTGTATAATCTTCAGGTTAGGTGACTTTTGGGCAAGGGGAGTAATTTTGTAACTTCTCCAAACTCAAATTACTTTAAGACTTAATTTCATAAAATGAGAGATAAAGGCAAAATGGAATCAATAATGCCATTGCAATATTAAAGTTCTAATCCAAATTTCTTATTATTTGTATGACCTTGTAAATATTTCCTAACCTTTCTGGGCTTTAGTAATCTTATCTGTAAAATGAGACTCTATTTTAAATGTTCTTTCTAGGTCTAAATCTATGATCTTGAGGACCTTTACCAGCCCACTTATCTTTTGCTGGATGCCTGTAAGACAGGTAAACACTAGCACACTGGAGGGCTGCTAGCTCAGGTTATAATGTTCTTTAATCATACCTTTAATAATATGTTCTAGGACTTTTCCAGGAATTTAAAACAAGCTCACTGGCCTAATGTTTGAAGATCCAATTATTTTCCCTTTATATAGAAAATTAGGATAGTTGTTCTTTTTTGGTCCTATCGTACCTCTCTCATTCTTCACATTCTTTCAAAGATGACTACCAGTTGCTCTTCAATCACATGTACCTATTTTTCAATATTTTAACTCATAATTCTTGTACTATTTTCTAACTCATCCAGGACTTCTCCCTTGCACTGATGAAGGACAGCTAGTCTTCTATTACTTCCTTCATAGTTGTGTGTATCAGTTTCCTGTTAACCAATTTTATTTCATCTTGGTGAAAAATCATTCTCCCTTGCAGAAAAAGCAAACAAACCAAACCAAACCAAACCCCAAAACCCAAACAAAAAACCCCTAAGCCTCCTCTCTATGTAAGAGTTAGGAATTCTTGCTCTCTCTCTGCTGTCATTTACCTTTGTTCCATCCATTCCAACATTGGTCTTACCTTTTCTTTGATCTTCTATTTTCCCCCAATATAGCTAATGTATGCTTTGTTATGCTTGGCTTTCCTTACCAGCTTCAGAGTATTCTAAATTTCAATGCTCAACATACCATTTTTAGAGAATTTTGATATGACTTTTTCTTCATTCACTTTTACTTCCCCTTGCTTCCATTATATATATAGATATGCACGTATATGTATGTATATAGATATTCATGTATATACATTGATATATACACATAACATATATACATACACATACACACATATATAATTTTTATTCATTGGTGAGTTCCATGTGTATCCATATAGACATATTTAGGCAAACCCTACTTTTTCCTCCTTCTTATAATTGTTTCTCTCTCGACTCAATTTTCTCTCCTCTACTCAAAATTCTAAATTGCCTGTCTTCACTTACTTGCTGCCCCAACCAAATTCTCCATCATTTCTAACCCAGAAATCAATTCTTCCATGTTGGTTAGAATGAGATTTAGAATAGAAGTTCCAATCATTTTTTTACCTTTTTGTACAGTGCCTAGATATAATAAACATTTAATATATGTTCATTGAATTCATTCCTTATAGTTTGTTGATGAAACTTTCATTTAGATAAGTAAGGGCATCCTTAGCTGTTCTTATTATGGAGAAAGATCTCTAGTAGAAGTCTTGATATTTTAGTCCTTAATCATAACCATATGCTTATGATTCATTTTTAACTCTTTCATGTATTTTCACTCCCTCCTGTGAATTTAACCTTTATTTTGTCCTACATTTTTAATGGTTGAATTTTTCAAAGACTTAAAGGTATTAGAATACAAGTAAACTGTTCCTTGATTCTCTATGGTTAGAGGGCATGATTATAATAGTAGTTTGTGTCTTTGAACTCCTAAAGTATAATGATGGAGAAAATGGAGCACTGGCTTATGTTGAATGGCACAATTGGCTTATTGGGCAGCTTTATCAAGCTCTGTACTAGAAAATAGGAAGCATCTTGGTTCATCACAATAGCCTGAAGCTATTTCCCATATTACAATGGATGAAACAAGGTCCAAGATTCTGTTTTTCTTTACCCTTTCCCTCAGTGTCAGTTGCCTTCTGTGCACTCAATATATTCTGTTAGTTCATAATTATTTTACCTGAGAAGGTTGCGCTGATAAGATTGAACATATCCCAGAGGTATTTTCACATGTAGTAGGCTGATATAATGGAAAGAAAACAGGAATGGAAGTCGGCAGACCTAATCTTTGCAGTAACTTACACCGTGACATTGGACAAGTGACTTCCACCTCAGGAAAATGAGTGACCCCCTAGAGAAGTTGCCTTCCATTATTAAGACCCCACACCCCACACATAAATGTGCATTCCAATATTGAATGCAGAAGATGATTATCAGAAATCCCAATAATCCTAAGGACTAAGGAATCCCTAAAGAGTCTTCCAGCTCTAAAATTCAACAATGTTCTAAGAACCGAAATGTCCTCGAAAATAATTTTTTTTTAAACAGTAGAGAAAACAAAATCACTTTCTTTAATATTTCCAAATACCTTGTAATGCTATTTTGAGGCCCTCTCCCCCATTACGAGTACTACAGTTTCATAAAATCATAGAATGTTGGTTGTTAATTATAAAATTCCAAGAGCTGAGTGACCATAGAAAGTCAGTTAACTTCTCTGTAATTTAGGCAACTCTGAGGTAATAATTTACAAACAAACAGACAATTTGCATTGATGAACAGAATTTCCACACTGAATTGCACAAACCAACAAAAATTTATGGATTCAGACTAAAATAATCCAAATACATAACAAAGTAGTAGTGGGGCTAGGGAGGGGGATAGGGGTAAGGAGGGGGTGTGGAGGGTGGGGGTGGATTAATTAGCAGATAGGGAGATAAGGACAGACTTGCTATGAAAGTTAGTACATATGCTACACCTTGAAGGAAGGCAGGTACTCCATGAATCAAAGATAAGAAACCCATTCATTCTGGATATGAGGAAGGAGCCAGTAGGGACTAGAGAGGATCTAAATGTCCTGAGTTAAGAACAAGGGCAGATAGGCCAATTAGGAATAGTAGGCCAAGTTGGCTGGAACACAGAATGTATGAGAGGAAGGAAAAGATACTATGAGGATGAAAGATAAGTTGGAATCAGAGTGTGAAGGACTTTACAAGGTAAAGAGAAGAGTTTATATTTTATCCTAGAGGAGATAGGAAACTACAGGAGTTGATTGAGTAGTTGATTGATATGGCCACATCTTCACTTAAGAAAAATAACTTTGGCAGCAGAGTGTAAGATGAATGAGAGTGGGGAAAGGCTTGAGTCAGGGAGGCTGTTTAGGAAGAGTGTCTGAACTAAAGTGGTAGCTATACAAGGAAAAAAGGGAGAAGAAGTGAGAAATTTTGTAGAATTGAAAAACACGTATCTTGTAATTTATTTGGATATATAGGGTGAAGGAGAGTGAAAAGTTGAAGATAATATGATAGACTGAAAGGGTAGTGGTATTTTTCTTTGGCAGAAATAGAAATAGTGGTGTTTCAAGGAGAGGAAAATTTGAAAAAAAAGATGAGTTTAATTTTGGACATGTTAAGTTTGAGACATATCTAAAACATACAATTTGAAATGTAAATTAATGATGGGAAAAGCATAGAACTGAATAAATAGATCTGAGAATCCTCTGCATAGAGATGATTGTTAAAAACATGGGAGCTGATGAGGTGACCAGGAGAATGAGGGTAGTAGGAGACAAAATTTCAGGAATGACCCACAGTTAGAGGCTTTCATGATATTGATGATGAATGGAGAAGTAAGCAAATATTAGAAAAAAACAACAACAGGGAAGAGAAGTATTACAACAACTGAGAGAAGAGAAAATATCCTGGAGGGGAGTGTGGTTAACATTGATAAATGCATCAATAAATCAAAAGGTGTGAGGCCTAAGAAAAGATCATCTGATTTAGTAATTAAGAGATCCTTGGTAACTTGTAGACCACAGTTTCCATTTAGTGATAAGGCCACAGACTACAGAGTTGAGAAGAGAATTCATGGAAAGGACATAAAGCCAGCAAGCATAGGAGCTTTTTCAAGGAGTTTGGCTTAGAAAGGGAGGGAAAGATTCAGCATGATAATCTGAGGGGATGATAAGGTCTAATGAAGGATTTTTAAGGATGGAGGACACTTAGGTATGTTTATAGGTGGTAGGGAAGGAGCCAGTAGATAAGAAGAGACTGTAGCTTCATTTTGGTACAAATACTTCAGAGTAGCTAAAAAAAAAAATTTGGTAACATTTGACTAGCTTTCTCTAAGATTCAAGTCTCATCTCATCCTTCTTGACAGAAAGTACTACGTATTTATAACCAAGAGATGAGAATAACAGTAATTCCTCCAAACAGATGGTAATTGCATTTTTGTGTATTTTATATAGAGTGTTCACAGCTTTTATCATAAATATGCACATATATTATTATATAAACTTAAAAGAAAATGATACATTGAGGAGATAAAAAGGGCTATGACCTCAATTTTCAGAAGCAACTTATTGTTGATTTGTTAATTATTGAACAAATCACCTGAAAGGGCCTTAACATTTAAAATGCCTTTATTGATTGTTGCAAAGCCTTTGACTCAATCCCACATTCATGACTTCTTCATATACTGAAAATTTACATACAGAAAATACTAGACTATTTGATGTCCACATAGAAAACCTTTCTTTAAAACATGCCATAACCCATTAATATCAAGAAAAATTGAGATAAAATATGTCATTTTGATGGGAGAAAGTTTAAGCCCATTATAGTTTTTCTTAGCCTTATATCCATTAGCCTCTCTTTTAAATAGATTTTACAAAGTTAAACCAAACCATCTTAGTAATCATTTGAAATTCACATATGACATCCAGCTTAAAGTACATCTATATTAAATACCTCTGTCATCATTCTGATTCTTTTTTATAATGATATCAAAATGTCATTTGGACTTAGTAAGTAGTAAATTTTTAACATATGCCATATAGTCTTTTAAGGTTTTAATATTTGATCCAATCAAAACTTATAAATATCTATTTTTCTCAATGCAATATATATTGAATATAGTGATATTAAAGAGAAGGCTATGCTTGAATATATAAAGATTGCAATCCTGAAATCAAAGTTTAGCAGGAAAAATGCATTTAGAACAATTAACATCTATGCAACACCAGTCTTATTGTCAACTTGAAGTACCCCAAAATATAACAGATTCAGAAATTAACCTAACAAAGATCTATATCTTAATGAAACACAAAACACATCAACACAGGAACCTTAAGAAAGATTAATGATTTCTCAACTAAAGAGTTGAAGAAGATTGATAGACATTCTCAAAAACATAACAGGTAAAAAAAAAAACAACTATAGTAATACTTTTGGAACCAGCAAACATCATTTCACTGGGCAAAAGTAAGGGTTGATATTAGAGGCCATCAGATATTTTGAATGGGAACTAAATATGTCTTACCTGGGGCAACTAGGTGGTGCAGTGGATACATAGAGTGCCAATCTGGAAGTCAGGAAGACCTAAGTTCAAACTTGGCCTCAGACAGACACTTACTAGCTGTGTGACACTTAGCAAGTCACTTAACCCTGTTTGCCTCAATTTTCTCATCTATAAAATGATCTAGAGAAGGATGTGGTAAACCCCTCCAATGCCTTTCAAGAAAAACCTAAATGGGGTCACAAAAAAGTTAAGACACAACTGAAAAATGACTGAACAATGACAAAAATGGCTTACTTTTGGTTTGAACCAAAATGACTAAGATCGAAGATTCCCATCACCAGGCCCATCATGTGTAATAGCTGCATCAGCTTAGTCAATGATATATCCTGAAAGAGGTGTCAAACAAATGGTAGAATAGTGTGGTTTTGTTCATGGAAATGGAAGAGTTTATACTGCTAATATGGCATGAGATCCTTTCTACCAGAAAATTCAGAATGGTTATTCTCAATGGGTCTGGATCTAATGAAGAATGGGGATTGAGCAGTGGGGCTACCCTATCAGGTCTCAGGCCAGGATATGTATTACCATGTCCAATTTCCAATGATGACGTAGGTCCCCCTCAATGTTTTAGGGGTGCCCTTGAGGAATTGGAGGTATCTAATGACTTTGGCACAAGTACCTACCAGATTACTCACCTCATTTTTTTTTTAAAGCAATTGGGGTTAAGTAACTTGCCCAAGGTTGCACGGCCAGTTTTTTTTGTGTGGGTGTTAAGTATCTGAGGCCGGAACCGATCCCAGGTCCCGACTCCGGGCCGGCACTCTTACTCATTGCGCCACCTGGCCTCCCCTACTCCCCTCATTATTATCATTTGAGAATAAGTGAACCAAACTTAAGTAGGTTTAGAAAGGAGTATTTACTAAGATGTTAGAATAAGAGCAATTGATACAAAACATCTCTTCTCTCCCCATCCCCCAAAAAACACAAAGAAAAGAAAAAAAAATCTGTAATTTACCATCCTACAAATATGTAACACACACAGTAAATTGGCCTTAAATTGGAGAAAATATTTGGCAAAGGGGTAATGCCATTCCTGGTTGCTCAAAGTCCCTATAGTTAACTACTATAAATTTGTATTTATTCTGTCCCTAACTCTCCATGCAGATAATCTTGCAAATTGTTGCATTCTTGGGAGACTGGGGAAGGTCATGCTAAGAGGCTTATGAGAAGATGGGAAGCCACAAGTCCCCCACCTTGCAAATCTCAGAAGGTCATCTTTCGGTCAAAGGAGACCAAAGGCCAAAGTAAAGGTGGGTGTTTATCAGTGGTTTGGCTAGAATGCAATTCTTGTTCTACGTCTGAACTCTGGACTCCAGCTAATTAACTAAGTGCTTTTATACAAGACTTACAGGCCTTAGTGAATCTTTGTCTAGTCTGTTGTGGACTCCCAGGCACTACCACCAGCCACTATTATCCTATAGAGAGTGTGGGAAAAAATTCTATGATGCAATGAGAAGATGGGAAGGCAATGATCTCCCTTCTTGGCTCTTTCTCCTGGCTTCTTCTGGCTTCCAAAGACTTCTGACTTTATAGAGGAATCTTTTCCCAAGCTTTCTTAAATCTAGTGCCTCCCCTCTGATGATTTTCTTCAACTTATTCTGTGTACATATTTGTACAAAGTTGCTTGCATATTTTCCCCCATTAGACTGGGCTCTTTGAGACTGAGCACTCTCTTTTGCCTTTTTGCTTGTATCCCCAGAGCTTAGCACAATGCCTGACACACAGTGCATAATAAATATTTATTGACTAACTGACCTTTGAATATTAGTACTGTTACAATGGTCAGTCCTAGCATGCACTTTGTAAGTGTTTCATGAAGAAATGAGTCATAAAGTGAGGGTTGTCTCAAGTCACTGTATAAATGACCCTGCAGCAGTTGCCTTTCAGGAGTCCAACCTGGGAACCTAGTAACTGACTCTTTACTCTTCTGCTGTGGTACAGAGTACAACTTGAATGTCATTGAGCAAATTATAAGAAAGCAATTCCAAAGAATTTGTAACACCCTCTGACTTTGTTACAGTGAAGACCAGATTCATAGATGTATAGGAGCCCCTTTTGCAATAGGGGAGGATTAGTTGAAAGGCAGGAAGTTTTTAATCTGGGGACTAAGGGGAGAAATGAGAATTGCATGGAGGAGGTAGATGGCTTTGAGAGAGACACAGAAATGAGCTTTCTTTGTTGTATTAGTTTCTATTGCCTTTGTTTTATATATCAATGCAGCATGATGTAGAGCACAGAGCCCTGTACTTAGTCAGGGAGACCTAGGTTTAAATCCTAAATCAGATGCTTGCTATGTGACCATGACCAAGTCATTTAACCTCTTTGTTGCTCCATTTCTTAATCTGTAAAGTGAAGGGCTTTGGGCTACCAAGGTTTAGGATCCTATGTTTAATAAGCATGAACTAATGGAAAATTTTCTTGGAACATTTTCTTGTCAAGGATGATTGAACTTAGGAAAAGAGAAGAATTGAGGAGAAGACAATAGTGACCTTTGTTTTCTGGAAAAGCTTTATTCATAAGAAACGAGGTCCTATGCAGACCTAGTAGAAGAAGGCCTGTATGTGGTCTGGGTGTATCATAATTTACATAAATATACCTAGCATGTCTCACACACAATTTGGGTTTTGAATGGTAATGCTCTATGTGTTCACAACCAAATGGCAAAAGACTTGACTTTGTTCCAATTCATAAAGCGATGAGTTTTTTGTAGCTCTTTCAAGGTAGCAGGAACTATTTCAAACTTTCTGCCTTTTAACTTTATTAAATACCTGACTTTTAACAGCATTAGTTGATGGCCAAGAATAATTTCTATTACATGTATTACATCCTTGATCAAGATACAAGGTATAAAAAAACTTTGGTTGGAAACACTGCCAAAAATTTGTAAGTCACTTTTTAATTTGAGTTATTCTTGGTAAGAAATTGACTCACAGAAATTAAATGTTCATACAGAATTGTGATATCGTAGGAAGTTAATGTGCTTCTTCATTAATCTTATTTCAATTAGAACTCTTCAGAGTCTGCAATTAGGATGTTGCTCCTATAATGAATCCATACTCTATATGTATCAGCAATTGTTTTCTAATGAAGAAAGGCAGGCTTCTTGGTATTTTAAAGACAAATTTTTATTTTAGATAATTCCATAAAGGGCCATGTTTTGCCTATGTTCTCTTTCCTCAGAGTTGTCCCTCAAAACTCATTAAAATCCTGTTTTTTAATCATAATTAAATTATTAGCATATTTTCTAGCATTTAAGTTTTTTTTAATTGACCACCCATCTTCCTTAACTATTTGCCACCGTTAACAGAGGGGGAAAAAAGACTAATCAGTAGTTACAGGTACTAGCACTTTTCGCCTTCTTTTATGTTGTGAGACAGAATTGTCTTAACTACTGGAAAGCACCCTATGATAGTTTACCAAAACTTAATGGCTAAAAGTTTAGATATTTATTCAAAATGTAGAATCTAAATATTTTTGTTTCAATTAGTTGAACTAGACAGCCCCTATGTCTTTTTCAGCTCTATGATTCTGTCACCAGAAGACAATTAACCTTATTGTTATCACTTAACACTGAATATTCCAAGGTCAACTAGAAAATCCTGTTTGGCTTTTAAAGGCCTTTGTGACATGTCCCCTTCCTACATTTCCAATTTTCTTGCATCTTATATCACTCCACATATTGTAATATCCAGTGAGATTGGATTACTTGTTCATTCTTATAAAGGATATACCATCTCCCAAATCAAAGCATTTTCACAGACAGCTGCCCCCATGACTGGAATGGCATCCCTCCTCATTACAGTCTTTTAGTTTCTATCAAGATCAGCTAAAATCCCACTTTTCCTGGTCCTCCTCAATGCTAGCACCTTCATTTTGTTATCTCTGATTTATCTTCTATCTTTCTAGTTTATGCATAGTTCGGAGATTGTCTTTCCCATTGGGACTGAGAACTCCTTAAGAACCAGGATTAAAATTTTTTTTTGTCTTTGTATCTCTAGCACTTAGCACAGTGCATGGCACAAGCTATTGCTTGATAAATCCTCAATAACTTGAATATGTATGGGTTCAGAAGTGTGTGTGTGTGTGTGTGTGTGTGTGTGTATCGCACACATATATACATACATATACACATACATACATCTGAACCATACATATATATATAGTATATACCTATGTAAACACATATTGACACTTAAAAAGTCATGAAGTAATATTTTATCATATTTTAATTTATTGTGTCGCTAGATTATTAGCTTTCCCAAGCTCAACTTGCCACCTCTGACCTTTGCACGAATTGTCCTTCATGCCTAGAATTCAGGCCATCCCTGGCTCTCACCCCAGAATACTTTTTGTTTCTTAAAGACCAGTTCAGGTAACAACCTCTTCTATGAAGCCTTCCTTGCCCCTTTCACATTTGAATCCCCAGTGCTTAAGCAGTTTCTGGCACATAGTAGGCACTTAACAATTGTTTATTTATCTTACAAAAGCAATCAACTTTAATAGTTAAATAGGGGTTGGTGGTCAAGTAAAGAAAAAGTTTAGGTATTCTAAGGCTTCTTTATGATAATAGGATTAGTTATGTCAAAGAGTATGCTACCCTTTTGATACATTTTTCATCATCAATGAAGTGAAATAGACTTCTTCCAAAAGATCTATCCTGTGTTGCTTTAAGGTATAACCTAGAAGAACCTAGAAGCTGCTTTCAGACTACTTCTTAATACTTTCAAAACTCATTTAAGGGGCAGAGAGGTGGAACAAAGGATAAAACACTTATCCCACAAGTTAGGAGAATCAGAGTCCTAATCTGGTCTCACATACTTACTAGCTGTATAGCCCTGAACAAGTCACTTAAACCTAATTATCTCAAAAAAAAAAAAAAAGAAAAGAAAAAAATCATTCAAAATAACCACTGAAAATCATGTATATAGACAATAAACTGAGCATTGTAAGAGTTCAGGGGGAATGCCAATATGAAATTCAAACCCTTTATTTTACTAGAGTGAATGAATGACATAAATATTTATTAATGTCTTCCTATAAATCAAGTGTTGTCCTAAACACACAGGACATAAATAGAAAAGTGAAACAGGATCTGTTCTAAATATATGTTTTCTAAATTGGGAGAATTAGGGGTGGCTAGGTGGCTCAATGAGTACAGCACTAGCCCTGGACTCAGGAGGACCTCAGTTCAAATCTGGCCTCAGATACTTAACACTAGCCATGTGACCTTGGGCAAGTCACTTAACCCCAATTGACCTGCCTTCCCCCCTTCCAAAAAGCAGTAAATAAATAAAAATAAATAAATTGGGTGAATTATGCATACAGAAGGATTCAGATATAAAATTGATGAAAGAACTAAGTGGTCCTCTGGGTATAGCTGTAGGGTAGATGATAAGGTCCAGGGATCCTTAGAATCGACCAGAAGATCAGATGCAATGTCTTGGGGTCTTCTTGGGCAGATGACAAGGCCCTCTTCTCTCTTGGCTAGATCTGATCCCCCCCACTTTTTTTCTGGAGAAAGGAACCTTGAGTCTGTTCATTGGCAAGAAAGATTGGGGGCATACAGGAGGGCATTTCACAATGTATTCATTGGCAAGAAAGATTGGGGGGATACAGGAGGGCATTTCACAGTGTAGCTGGACCTACCAGCTGGGGAAATTGAAGCTTTGATATATAAATTGACTTACTCAAGGACATTTTTTTAAGTTAGTGACAGGTTCAGGTCTTGAAACCAGACACAGTGTCAAGCAGAGAGATATGACAGCCAAGGGCAACACCACTTTAAAATATAAACTCATTTGTAAAATCTTATAGGGAAGGGTGGTGACAAATTATAAGCAGTATTGCCTCATAAAACACAGAAAAGCAGTGAAGGGGAAAAAACATTTTAAAGAAAGCTTGTTGAGATACCAAACTATGCAAAGCCACTCTTAAGGTATTTTAGGGTGAAACTAGGAGGACAACAACTGTATGAAAGATGAGTCACAGAGGTACTGCCTGAATATGTGGGTGGCGGATGTCCCAGGGGAAAAATGATGCTGCAGAAGAAACAGAGAGTGGTTGGTTTCTTATTGTTTGGAAGATACACAAAAGCAGGCTATCACTTTATCTAGTGAATGAGACCTTGGCTAAGTTATCAATAATGAAAGTTATCTGTATATATAACCAGGTTGAATATAGATCTAGGCAGTTGTATGCTGGTAAATGTTTAACAATCAGCTCTCTGAAAAAAATGCACACAAGATTCACTTTTAAGTTTCATCTACATCATAAACATTTTCCTCATTACTTTCTTAAGTCTAGACAATCAATAAGACAATAAATCAAGCTCTGATTTGTAGCATTTGCCAATTTCCATGGTGTACATGCTCACACGGAAAATTTAGCAATCAGTCTTTATACTTGAGCAAAGAATTGGAAACACAGTAGAATCCTATTATAAACAAGTTGTGATGCAGGAAAGTATCACAATATTATTATTTTTAAACATATATCTATCGTTCCTTTACTTGTTTGTCCTATTACGTAGACTCAAAACACTTCACCATCTTGCTTGTCTTCCACTAAACAATTTCCAGATTATCCGTTGTTTTCTTAATCCATGACACCCATTACTGAGAACATTCCTCCAAATAAAATCTGAAGAGGGCAGAACATAGCAGGACTGCCACATTCCAGTTCTTAGGATATATGTCTTTCTTTTATATCCAAAAATGGATTACAGTATTGAGCTTGCAATCTACCAAAACCCTCATATCATTTTTCAGAATTGCAGTGTAATCATACTTCCCCCACTTTGTATTTGCTGAAATTGATTTTTTGTACCCTAGTGTAAGATTTTTGCCTTTATCCCTATTGAATTTCACCTTATTGGATTCAACTCAATGCTTTAATCTCAATCCATCTTTTTGGATGCTTACTCTTATTCAATATATCAGATATCTCTCCTAGCTTGCTGCCATCTATAAGTCTGATGGGCATACCATCCATGTTTTCACCCAAGGCATTAATAAAAATGTTGAAAAGCACAGGGTGAAACACAGATCCCCTAGGTGTTCCTCTAGAGACTTCTTGTGTTTACATTGAATTATTAGATACTCTTTGAATCTGGCCATCCAACAAGTGATGAATCTGTCTACATATATTCTTCCAAGATGCAATTCATGTGTCTCAGATAACTTGAATGCATCAAGAGAAACTAAACACTCTTTTACTTTTCTCTTCCTTACCTTGGGTTTCGGTTCTCTGTTTCTCATTTTTGCTCTGTCATTTCCAGTACAAGGATTTTTTTTTTCCATCTCAGTGGAGAAAGCAGAAACAAAATAGGAATTGAAGTACTCACTCTTCTCTCTGTTGTTGGTTACCATTCCATCTACAAACTCAATAGAAGGATCTGGCCCCTCTTTGATCCTACTTTCCCCTCTATTATGGGTAAAAATAACTCTTTGTTGTCTTTCATTTCTTCCTGCAGCCTCAGTTCATTCTGAAAGTTAGCAGTGGTGACCCTATTTTTACAAAACCTTGCCATTCAAGGGCATCTCCATTTCCTCAATCACTGAGACTTAAGATTACATACTATTGTTCATTCATGACTTTTATTCCCCTCTTCTCCCCTCATGTCCTTCCTCCCACTACATATAATGTTTCTGAATTCTTTTGATCCTACCTCTGTGCAATATCTCTCATATATACCCTCTTCTCTCCTCTTCCATGGAGACCAACTTGGTATAGTACCTGCACAACTCTGACTACTACAAATAGTCTGTAGGTTGGTCTCCCTACCTCAGGTCTCTTGCCACTCTCATCTATTCATGCAACTTCTAACCTGATTTTCCTAAAGTGCTGGTCTGATCATGTCACTCTCCCTGCTCAGTTTATTCCAGTGACTCCCTTTTGTCTCCAGGATCAAATCTAAACTCCTCTGTTTGACTCTGGAAAGCCCTTTATAATCGAACACCTTCCTACATTTCTAATATTCCTACATTTACTCCCCTCTGTTCACTCTAGTACTCAGTAGCACTAGTCTCCTAGCTATTACTGAGACAGGGCACTCCATTTCCTGGCTTCTTCCCTTTTCATTGGTTCTCTATCATGCCTACATTTTCACCTCCTAGCTTCCTTGGCTTCTTTCAGCACTCAGCTCAGATCCTACCTTCTGCATGAGGTCTTCTCTCTCTTCCCCTACTACTATTAGTAGCTTACTTGAATTTACCCAATATTTTGTATGTTTATAACTGCTTATATGTTGTCTCCCTCATTAGGATGATAGATTCTTGAGGCCAGGGACTATTTTTTCTTTCCCTTATATCCCCAGCCCTTAGCATAGTACCTGACATATAA
The DNA here is from genome assembly GCF_028583685.1 of Petaurus breviceps papuanus. Lineage (NCBI taxonomy): Eukaryota > Metazoa > Chordata > Mammalia > Diprotodontia > Petauridae > Petaurus > Petaurus breviceps. Next base: position 9,885,200 of record NW_027187341.1, on the reverse strand, counting down.
TAAACTCCAAATAAATACTTGCTGACTTGATATATTCATTCTGTTACATGGTATTACTTCCATATTCTGTACATTTCTCTTTTAAGTCTGCTATAATCCTCTAGGAACAAGGAAACTAATAACCTGTCTCAAGATGAAACATTAAAAAAAAAGTCTGTCACTTAGAATGGCAATGCTGTTTATTATCTTGTAAGCCTTCCATATGAGGCCTCTAGAGTAGAGAGCTCAAACCCCAGCATTAAGCAACAGTTGGACCAGACCACTGACAAACTGGTTAGTCTCTGAAAATTCTTCAAGGCCTTAGAGGAAACATGTGGAATGGGAGGAGCAAATGCACAGTGATGAGGGTGAGTCACTCATAACTGGGGGTATTGAGCAGTGTCTCTCTAAGGAGTTGGTGCTTTAGCTGAGCTTTGAATGGAGGTAGGGCATCAAAGACACAGAGGTCTTGAGCAGAGTCATTCAAAAGAAGGGAGACAGCGTGAAAGGAAGAACAAGAAAGATCAGTTCAACAGGTGTGTGTGTGTGTGTGTGTGTGTGTGTGTGTGTGTGTTTGGGTTAGGGTGCTGAAGTGGTGAACAGAAAAACTACAGAGAAATATTACAAAACACAGAGTAGAAAGAAAATTCAAAAGGACAGTGGAAAACATAGCTGCAAAGGAATAAAGAGAGGTAAAGACTTAGAAAAGCTCATTGAATTTAGCAATGAAGAAATCAGTGATTTGGAGAGGTTGTTCAATTGTTCAGTAGAATGATGGGGTTGGAAGCCATATTGAGAGAGGCTGAGAAGTGAATGGGAGGTGAGAAAATAGAGGCAAGAAGAATACATAGTTTTCGATAAACTCATGAACAACAGTGCTTAATTGACTGGCAGGGTAACAGGTCCAAGCAAGTCTATGGGAGCTGTATAAGTACATGCACTGCCATAGGCATGGCCCAGACTTAGTAAACAAATATTTTTTTTTTCCACCAGTGATATTCCAATCAAATTCTAGGGAGGGGAAAAGTTATTTGCTTCCACGAGGGCAGGGATGCAGGTGAACAAGGGAGAAATGGTTGACAGACTGCTAACAAAAATGGCTGTTGTCTTTGACAGAGACTGTGTGAGAAAATATTATTTACTGATATGTTATATTATCATCCGTAGTGTTTTCTTGCTCAGCTCTGTACTCCCTGATCTTAGCCAATGCTCCATGAACTATCTGAACCCCATGTGCCATTCTGTTTACCCTTTCTGAGACCAGATTGTACCATGGCTTTTCCTACCAGGGGGACCTTCTTTCCTCAGACCTCATAACTGTCAATTAACACTATCATGATTGCCACCTACACTTAAAGATTTGGAGAAACTGACACTCATATATATATATTAACTTTTTGTTTGTTTGTTTTTTGGAGAGGGGAAGGTAGGACAATTGGGGTTAAGTGACTTGCCCAAGATCACATGGCTAGTTTTTTGTGTTAAGTGTCTGAGGCTGGATTTAAACTTAGGTTCTCCTGACTCCAGGGCTGGTGCTCTATTCACTGTGCCACCTAACCGCCCCAGCACACACACACACACACACACACACACACACACACACACACACACAC